>NW_005842029.1:392541-440745 GCF_000455745.1 Alligator sinensis | reverse complement strand
AGGGGGTCAGGCTAGATGATCTGTTCAGGTCCCTCCTGACCCTAGCTACTATGAAACTATGTTGCATTTGCCATGGATACAGGACTATCTACTTACTTGTCCATGCTTTTAAAGGTAATAGGTACTGCCCCAACCTGCTTCCTCACTCCTTCCATATTGAAATGGACAAAAAATGATAAAAGACAACCCAGTATTCTCCACCTGGAAATGCACAGACAAAGTCAGTGACTAGAGTCATATCAAATGGTTAATGCTTCATGTAATCTGGGACAGATAGTATTTAATAATACTACTTTGAACTTTATTAATGCTCTACAATATGCATCTCAAGCCACTTGTATTTACTGTAGTTCACCATTTAAATATCTGCAAAGAATAAGGAGAATGGACAAATACAATAACAATATAGGACAAAGCAAAAGTCAAATAGGTGAGGCGCTGAAATTCCCACTCTCATTACAATTTGCTCTTCTAGTTTTACACTCTTCATTACATTCTCTTAATTCTCTTCCCTGGAAAAGACAAGAACATAACAGTAGGACCTTGAATTCTTTCTTAGCTGGGCAGATGTCAGTGTTCTCAGAAAAAAATCAACAGGCTTGTTAAAGAAATGAAATATATATTTTTTGTTTTGTAGGAGAGAATTTAATTATATAAGTTCTTTCACTGAAGTCTTCCTTGAAATCATTTAATGGTAGTTGGATCAACTAAAAGTACTTGAACTTAAAAGTACCATGACAACAATATAAAAATAAAAGCAAAATGTCTTTAATTTTGGTGTGCATAGACTATAGGTATTACTCTTGTTGATACTCTACTTTAGGTTGAAGGGGAAAATGGCATATGCAAAAAAAGAGAAAAAAATGTGTGCTTTTTTTATTTTTTAACTTCTATTCAACATTTGCTGTTACCTTCCTGAAATTTTTAGGAGAACAGAGGCCTAAATTTAATTATGGTCATGTGACTGGTTTGTTCATGCATTGCCTAATATATTAGATATAATGGTGCGTACATGTAAGTATGGATAATATACAAAATAATTGGTGGTATAATATGGTGTGCGGATTTTCATACACACACACAATGACGTGTGGTCATAAAGGTTTTCATCAGCTGGAGTTCGCATGGACCTCTAAATGAGGGGTGAAGTTATGCAGGTCACCTCAAGAAGGTGCTGATGTATCACCTGGCATCATCACATATTTAGCAAATGTGCACGCTACTAAGACTTTCTTTTAAGTAACATTTAGAAACTCTTTAAAAACTGTGTTGTAATGCCTATGCTCTGTGCATCTCTCTGTCCTATAAACCCAGATACCTCAGTAACCAAGTCAGTTCACATCTGTAAGGATCATAGAGAGCCCTTAGAAACACTTGACATGTAGGCACCCCATGGGTACCACTACAGGGTTACTAAATTTAGAGGCTTCCCAGCTCACATACCCTCAGTCGTCTGCTCTCTTTCAGTGTTCTCGCCTGACACATCTTGATGTATACTGGATAGAGGAGACTGCCTGGAGGTATGCTTAAAGGAATAGGCCTGTGTCTAGGCCAAAGCTACCTGGCCCTGGCCCACATTTACTTAGCTGAGTCTTCTAGCTCAGGGCCCACAATTCAGGGCCACCAACTCCTAGCTTCATCTTTGATCATGCTTTGTGACTCCCAGTTTCCAAAACTTGTGATATTCACCACGTTGCATGCTAATAATCCCAAATCATACCCCAGTCTTTATGCTCTGCCTACCTGACAGAGCTTCAATTTTGGGGTGTCCCTACTAACTCCCTTTCCATGGCCTCTGCCTCCCCTTCAGCCACAATCCAGTCCTTTTGGTAATTTTCATTTTATGTTCCCCAAAATGCAAATGCCCATCCCCAGGCACAGCAGTGTCCTGCAGCGGTTCACTTCACCTCTATATGGCCCACTTCAAGTAGAAAGAAAACAAAACAGTAAAGTGCATGGAGTACTTAGCTCACTTTCTGTGCAAGTCTGCAGCCTCTCTTCACTTGGGCTTCCTTCTAAGTTTTCCCTGCCACAGTCTGTGCTTCTGTCCTTGTGTCTTTCTGTCCTTATAGAATCATAGAAAGTTAGGGTTGGAAGGGACCTCAGGAGGTCATCTAGTCCAACCCCCTGCTCAAAGCAGGACCATCCCCAACTAGATCATCCCAACCAAAGCTTTGTCCAGCTGGGTCTTAAAAACCTCCACAAGATGGAGCTTCCACCACCTCTCTGTAACCTGTTCCAATGTTTTACTACCCTCCTGGTGAGAAAATTCTTCCTAATATTTAACCTCAACTTCCCTTGCTGCAATTTGAGACCATTATTCCTTGTTCTGTCATCTTCCACCACTGAGAACAGTCTAGCTTCATCCTCCTTCATACCCCTCTTCAGGTAGTTGAAGGCTGCTATTAAGTCCCCTCTCTGTCTCCTCTTCTCTGAGCTAAATAACCTCAGTTCCCTCCGTCTTTCCTCGTAAGTCATACCTCCCACCCCCTCACCATTTTTGTCACCCTCCATTGGACTCTCTCCAACTTGTCCACATCCTTTCTGTAGTGGGAGGCCCAACACTGAACACAGTACCCTAGATGTGGCTTCACCAGTGCTGAATAGAGGGGAATAATCACTTCCCTAGACCTGCTGGCAACACACCTACCAATGCAATGCAGTTTGCTGTTAGCCACATTTGCAACAAGGGCCCACTGTTGGCTCAGACAGCTTATTGCCACTGTAACCCCCAGGACCTTTTCTTCAGAGCTGCTGCCCAGCCAGTTGACCCCCCAGCCTGTCCTGGTGCATGGGATTGTTTTGACCTAAGTGCAGGACTTTGCACTTGTCCTTGTTGAATCTTGTGAGATTCCTTTTGTTTCAATTCTCCAATTTGTCTAGATCACTCTGAATCCTTGCCCTACTCTCCAGCATATCTACTGCTCCTGCAACGCCAGCTTGGTATCACCTGCAAACTTGCTGAGGATGCACTCTATGCCATCTTCCAGGTTGTTGCTGAAGATATTGAACAAAACCGGCACCAGGACCAACCCCTGGGGCACTCCACTTGATACCGGCTGCCAACTAGACATCGAGCCATTGATTACAACTCTCTGACCCCAGTGCTGCAGCCAGTTTTCTATCCACCCTACAGTCCATTCATCCAGCCCATAATTCCTTAGTTTGCCTGAGAGAATGTTGTGGGAGACTGTATCAAAACCCTTGCTATAATCAAGGTATACCACATCTACTGGTCTCCCCAAATCCAGTCAGTTATAGACAGAAATCAGGTTGGTCAGGCATGACTTGCATCTGGCAAATTGATGCTGACTGTTTCTAATCACCCTTTTCTCCTGCAAGTGCTTAGAAATGGATTCCTTGAGGATCTGCTCCATGATTTTTCCAGGGACTGAGATGAGGCTTACTGGCCTGTAGTTCCTTGGACTCTCCTTTTTCTCTCACTATGTTTGCCCTTTTCCAATCATACAGGACCTCTCCTGATCACCATGAGTTTTCAAAGATGATGGCTAATGGCTCTGCAATCACATCAGCCACCTTGCTCAGCACCCTGGGGTGCATCCCATCTGGCCCCATGGACTTTTACTCATCCAGCTTTTCTAAGCAGTCCCTAACCTGTTCTTTCAGCACTGAGGGCTGCTCACTTCCTCCCCAAGCTGTGCTACCTGGTACAGTAGACTGGGAGCCACCCTTGCCTGTGAAGACTGAGGCAAAAAAGGCATTGAGCACTTCAGCCTTTTCTGTCACGAGGTTGCCTCTCCCATTCAGAAAGGGACCCACACTTTCCCTGATCCTCCTCTTGCTACTGAAATGCTTGTAGAAACCCTTCTTGTTACCCTTCACATCCCTTGCTAGATGCAACTCCAATTGCGCTATGGCCTTCCTGATTTCATCCCTACATCCTTGGCAGCTCCCTCAGCCAGACTTCCCCTCTCTGGCCTAAGGCTTGGGCTTATGTAGCAGGCTCTCATCACATGGCCCTTCAGTTCCGCCTCCTGGGTGCATGAGGCTCTTTCTGTACCTGGACACAGCACCCATCTTGTTTTACATCCTCATCCTATGTGCAAACTGTGGCATCCCCCAGAGACCCACCAACTCAGACCACAAGGGATTGTAAAAGAAATGAGTGCGTGTGTGTATAGAGAGAGAAGGAGGTGGAAATGAAGAAGTGGCAGGGGGAGGAGGGAGGGGAGCAGGAGAAAGTAGCAGTGAAAGCAAAATCAAACCCAAACCCTAGTCTCCCTAGTAATGGGGTAGGGGCCCTGTTACACATGCAAAAAATGGCTTTACTTTACCTTATGGATATTTATGATCCAATATCTTGTCCTTCTAGCACAAGTGATGGTCCTATTAGAATCTGGGAATTGCCCCAAGAAAAGACTTAAAATTAGTGACCTTTTTAGTATAAAAAAGCTATTACTAGCCCAGATGAATTCAGCCTATATTGGTCATCAGAGAGATTTAATGTAAGGGGACTGGAAAGAGGAAAATATTTCTGTGGCAAATTGAGTTTTTGAAAATGACAGCTATTTAAGTCACTCAGGGGATTGGAATACTAGTTTAAGAGCTGAGAAGGTGGATTAGTAGGTTGAAGGCAGTTGAAGTGGTCAGACTGACCTGAAGTATTTATCTTCTGGATGCAGTCTATCGCATAGCTACAAGCTCTACAGATTTGTCTACCTTTCTACCAAGCAATCTAGATGGATGCAGACATAAATAAATAGGTAGATAGCCCATCTCTAGTGGGAAATTTACAAAATAATATGAGTTTATTGTTGTGTCTTTCTGAGTGCTCAAAATGTAGTGTGTGGCTCAGAAACAAGTGAGAGAGTTGCTGCCATTTTATATTATTTTTAAAAGGGCTGGGATTTTTGTAAAACAATAAACTTCCATTTGATAGAGGTTTAAGGAACTTCCTTCTGTAATATCTGTTTCAAAATGTACTCCTTTTCTTTGCAGAGATCACACTATATATAGCTCTTGTAAATTTTCCCCTTTTAACCGCTTTCCTTTAAAATGTATTTATTTCCATTGTGCCTAGGTTATTCATTTTCATTATGTCATGAGCAAGTGGTGCTGCCTTAGTCAGGGGGGTCCCCCAGTGGCCAGTCTTGCTGACGGGTGGGTGGGTGGGTGGGCCCAGCTGGCACTTGCAGGGGGGCACCAGCACTCCCACCTGCCCTCCCTGCCCATCACCTAATCAATGAATGTGGCCAGTCAAGAGGTACACTAGCACTCTCAGGGGGTGCATGTGTACCCTCTATGCATTGCCACTGCCACAAATGCCTCTTGCTGCATCTCAAAGCAGTTTGAGATGTGGCAAGAGGCACGCTAAGAGCAAAAAATGTTGCCCGCGCTGCCTAGTTGCAGCATGGGTGCAAAATTTGATACCTGGATATGCAGGTATCAAAAAAATACATATAGAAAAAAAGCGCATGTAGAAAAAAAGCGAGGCAGGCAACCAGAGGCTTGGGTCCTCCAAAGAGATGCTCTGGTAGCTGGCCAAAGTGTCTCTATGGCTTCACCTTGCTCCAGTGCTGCAGCATGATGCAGCACCTGTGGGCAAGGAGCCATGCAGGCTGCAGGGACTTAGACCCAGGCTCCATCCTCAGGTAAGTAGGGACTGGGGGTGGTGGGGGAACTGGAGCTGGGAGTATGTGGGTGCATGTATGGGGGGAGACTATGTGGGAGGGCTGTTTGGGAGGGGTTGGTCCCCCACCTGCCTCCTGCAAGGCCCATAGCCCCACCCCCCACAGCAAAAGCAGCCATCAGGGCACTCAGGACCCTCTTGGCACAGCCCTATTCATGGCGCAGGGCAGTGCAGCATGGCCCTGGCTGCCTGGCACCCGGCACTGTCTGTGCCACATCACACAGGCTTGGCCCAGCTTGGCGCGGGCCTGTGTACCTTCGGGCAGCTCCAAACTTCTTGGGCTGTCCCCCGGGGGCCAGCACCGCTCATGGGGACTGCATGTCTTGGCAGGCTGGGTCCTGCATGCATGGGCCCATATGCTGTTGCACCAGGCCAGTTCCGTGCATGCAGGACCTGGCCCAGTGCGACACAGTCCTCACAAGCAGCACCAGACTTCAGGTGACAGCCCAAGTGGCCCAGAGATGCCTGAAGGCATATGACCCTGTGACTAACTGGGCTGGGTCTCCGTGTAGTGGCACAGGCAGCGCTGGGTGCCAGGCAGCCAGGGCTGTGCCATGATGCCCTGCACTGGAGCGGGGGGCTGAGCCAGGAGGCCCTGAGCGCCCTGATGGCTGCTGAGCTGTGGGCCATGGGGGGGGTGGGGCTGTAGCCCTTCTGGGGGGCCATGTGGGCACTATGGGGGGGCTGTAGCCCCTGTGGGTGGGCTTTGGCCGCTGCATGGGAGCTGTGGCCCCTGTGGGGGGAGCTGTGGCCCCTCTGGAGGGGCTGTGGTCCTGTGGAGGGGCAGTCCATGAACTGTGCAGGGGGCTGCACCCTGCGGGGGGGGCAGGGGATGCACCCCTCCTGAGCACCCCTCCCCTACATGGCTTCCCACACCCACAGTCCCCCCACAAACCCTACACCCCCAAGCTACCCCCATAAACCTCTCACCCACATACCTGGCCCTGGCCCTGACCCTGTGAATCAGGAGCAAGGGGACTGGGGGGTGGGGCAGGCTGTGGGCTGTGAGTGAGGGGCAAGGGCAGGGGTAGGACACTGGCATATCAGTGTTGCTCAGCATTGTACATTCTGGTGAGTGAAGTGGGTAGGGGCAGCTCTGATTTTTCTATGACAAAAAAGCCAAAATTAAATGCCAAAGTGTGTAGATATTTAGAATGTATTTTATTATGATGATAGAGGCACTGGTAGGCTTCCAAATTGCTTTAACTTGTAAATATATTAATAAAATATTGCCCAACTGATCTGTTTATATATAGTGGCATTTCATTTTAATAGCAAAAGAACACTATTTGGGGTATTCTAATGAGAGAATTTGGGTCTCTTATCAGATAATTTGCATTTTTTAAACAGGGAACACCAGGATCTCTGCTGGTGAGACAAATGGCGAAACTTGGGCAGAGGAGCCTGTCCAGGGCCAACACTGGGAACCATTTGGAGAGCAGAGAAGTTGGCTGACCTCTTGGCCATTTGGGGCCAAGAGGACACACTTGGACAGTTCAAAGTGGGCCACCACAAGGAGCACATCTTCTGGGTGATAGATGCCCAAATGGGAGAGCAGGAGCACCCCATCCAGGTCTAGCAGGCACACAGCCATGGGGCCACAGGTCCAAGGGGGTGGATGCTGTTGCAGGGGGCATCAGGTCACAGCCAGGCAGCATCCCTCACTGCCAGACTGCTGCAGTGGGTAGAGCGGGTAGGGGTCAATCCAGGTTAGGGCTGCTTCAGTAGTCCAGCTGGCACCAAGGGTAGTGTCCCCAGATACCAACTGGCTGGGCCTCAGAAACTCCTGATGGAAGTAGCCCTGAGCTGCTCACCTGGGCAGGTTTTTATATTGCTGGGGCCAGCATAGGGCAGGTTTTTATACTGCTGGGGTCAGCACAGGTACTGGCCCCAAGCTTTAGCTCCCCCTGGCTGCAGATCCAGGAGGAGCCAGACAGGGTTATTTTGCCCCAAGTGGCACAACTTGCCCCACACCAAAGTGCACATCCAGGCACGTATGCAGAGGCAAAAATCCCAGGCTCAAATTTGTGCCGCTCCTATTTGAGCTGCTGCAAACACACATGCCTACATGTGCGAATGCACCTGTTGCAGTTACTGGGAAGTAGAAATGAAAGCTGCAGAAGTTTTATTATTTTGACTATAAAGTTATGAGAATATATGTTCAAATTTTATCCTAACTGTTGTGCAGTGCCACTAAGTGGAGTAGAATTCAATAGGTTTGAGAACTGTTCCATTGACCCAGTCTCTGATGAGCTGTTGGAAGCAAGGAAATGCTGACTTTACCAACCCTGACAATCCAAACTGATTTTCTTAGCAGTCCTCAGATCTGTCCTCTGTTTCCTTTACCCACCAAGAATGCCATTGATTTTACAAAGGTACATCAATAGAGTGAGTGAGCAGCACAGGACAATGGCATATATAACCAGTACAATTGTGATTTATTTTAGGTTGTTCTGTAGAATAGTTCTAGCATGCAAATGAGTTGCACTTCACTCAGCCAGGCAATAAATCACATAAATAGGCAATTAATTATGTTTGAAATTAGGAAAACCAACAGGAAATCAACTCCATCTCAGCAAATTGGCAACTAACCTTTCCGTAGCTGATATAAAACCCTAAAAGCAAAGAATGTAACCAGTGTAATAAAAGAAATATTGACTTAGGTTTTCCTTTTTTCATTTTGACAATTAAATGGCATTTATCTGTCCTTAAATTATCTGAATCACTTCATTGTGTAAAGTTTCTCAGTTTTCTTTCCCACTTAGTATAGAATTTATAGTTCTCTTGTAAAATAGCCTGCTCTGCTACTTTTATATTCCAAGTTCATTGGTTTACTACCACAGAAGAGCTATCAAATTTTGAAAGAAGGGTATTTCTTTGAAAGAATTGTATATATTTTATTCTGATTGGAGTAGTCTCAAATATTATTTTCCTTCAGTTCCCAAAGATGAATTTATGGATTTGGTCAGGACTAAATTGTGTCTTCTTTTTCATCCTTGTAACACTATTGTCTTCAGGAGAATTTGACCCTAAATCTGCAGAAGCTGGATAGCATATGAAATGAATGCATTTTAGTAAACAGGCAAAAGAGATATGTAGTTTAAAAATGATGCACCAATTTGATGTATCTGATGCTATTCTGTATTCAGCAGAGAAAGCTATTATTGCAGTACACAATTATCTGACAATGCAAACTGCATGATAAGGGTCACGTTAGGTCTCATCGTTATATTACATAATGTTTGATTTGTACATTTATTCTGGTTTGGGCATGTTATTTGTCTTTCTGATAGTCTATAATAAATGCTGCTACAAGATTGCAATTTCCCTCATTAAAAATTGAAAACTTGCTATCTTTAGTATATGAATGTATGAAGCTTTACTTTTTATTACCTTACAGAAGCTGCAAAGAATCAATCCTCCTTACTGTTGTTCAGCCTTACCCTGTAAGTATCTATAATGTTTTCTCTATTGGTTTCCTAGCAACATATTCAGCCTTTCTCTGCCTCTTTTCTCTCTAAATCTTGGACTTATTTGCATGATACAAAATATGGGAGAAACAGAGGCTATGGTCTTAAAGATAAATGTAAGACTAGATACCAAGGTCCACATCAGCAAGACAATTTTACAATAATTTAAATAGCTGGCATCTTCTAAGTTGTTCTAGGAGTATGTCTCATGCTTACGACAAGATGCTGAGTTCCTTTCCCAGCAATCACTCTGACTTGCTAGGTGATCTTGGGCAAGTCGCTTAACCTCTTTTTTCCCAGTCTGCTTATAACTCTTGTGAGACTTCATAGAGGAATATACTCTTTAGGTAAATGATGCCATTTGAAATCCTGGGCTCAGCATAGGCAGCTAAGTGGTATGGTCATTCTTCACATCTGTGTACTCTTGTTGTATGCTAATTGGTCCTCAACTTCTTTGGGCCTTACTACACAAGAAGGGTGAAAAGACGTTCTAGTGTCAGTTGGTAGGAATGTACTGTGTGACTCTTTGGGCATTTATATAATGAAGCGTTAATGCGCATTAGTTTAATTTAATGTGCATTATGGGTGCGTGTCAATATGCGTGTTCCCTTAATGTGCATAAAAAATGGCAAAATTAGGCTAACTGCACTTACATTTGATACCTGCAATAGCAGGTATCAAATTTAGGCATGATTAGTTAAAGCACATTAATGCACTTGTAGACACAACCCAGCACTAACTTTTGTGCCAGGTCTGCCCAGCCATTAGGGGCACATGGCAGAGCTGCAGGGACTTGACACTAACATTAGTACACTAACTTTAGTGCCAAGTGCTTGCACGTGTTGACACCTGCCAAAAATTGCTTAATGTGAATTAACTTAATGTGCATTAAATTTAGTCATGCTTAAATGCATGTGTAGACATGCCCTTTGGCAATAAACTACCATAATCACAATTTTTTTTCATAAGCCAGTTTGGTCTATCAGTTGGCAGATTTGTTTCTGTTAATGAAACAAATAAGCCATGCGAAGAAAGTATCTTTGTCATGTTGTGCAGTGGTCTGTTTTATTAAATACTGACCATATGGTATAATTTGGGTTGGATGTACTTCTGCCTCTAATTGAATTGGAAGCCTATGTGGTTATGTTCATGGCCCACCAGACTGTGAAGTGAAGTTGTACCCTAAACAACTGCAGTGGTGACTAAAATAAGACTAGAAATCCCTTAGGGTCAACCCCAAGAAAAAGCGAACTAAAAGGATGCTTGGGGCCTCACAAGCTATGCTGGCTCAGGGCATTCACAGTCAAAACATTTGCAGTTGGACCAGAGAGGAAGGTAAGTCATAATATGATTTTTCTTCCAGGAGATTGAAATCCTCCATTTGCTTGGAGCCAATCAAATAAGAAACGTGACCTAAGGTACCATCAGGGCACTGTACACATTTGTTATAGCACCAAGAGCTATTAAATAGCAAAAATAGCTCTGAATGCAAGAAAACCATTAATAATAGTAAATTAAATATTTCCTCCTCTTCTATATGAGGAACATGCCATAAAATTAAATCTTACATGTGCATCGACTTCATGTGTGTATTTATGTTGCACCCCATAGCATATACACTGAGGCTTGGGGCCTGAGCTATTCCTGGGCCAAGAGACAATAGTTGCATTCTTTTGGGGATGTTGCAACCCCATAAAATGCATAAATAAGGCTAATCCTCTCATGTACGTCTACACAGTTGGAATATGTGATTTCAGCATGTCTCTATGTACATGAGCTAGCTTTTCTGTACCTAATTTGGGTACTGATAGCAATTAAGCTACATTAATGTATGATTACAAGCCTACCTTGGGCCCTTGAGCAGCTAACTCATGCTAAACACCCTGCCACCATTGCTTCCTTGCTATGAGTAATTGAGCTGGCTAGATTAAAGCTAATTTGGATATTTCTACCCATGCCTCTGTCATGCCTAGACTGAAACACGGGCATCCTCTTAGGGCTCCTGTGCGCATACAAGGAGGCTGCTCATCAGAGTAGACTTGATTAGTCGAGTTTGCTGGAGCATGGTAATTACCATCCTCCAGCAGAGTCCAGCATCACATGTACCAGCGTCCCTGCACTGAAAAATGGCAATGGGGTGCTTTAAACTGAAGTTAAGTTGATGAGCTTTAGTTCAAAGCGTCCCACCGCCATTTTTCAGTGCAGGGACACTGATACACATGACACTTTGATTGCCTTTAATTAAACTGCTAATTAAAGCACCCCCTGCACCTCCCAGAGCACATCTATAAACACCCTTAGGGTTTGTCCTTCCATTGTGAAAGAGGAATACTAGTAATCTGATGAATTTGGGTACTGGAGTATCCTAACAGTTTTTTGGTTGAAAAATCCTTATCCTGAGTTGAGTAGAGCTGTTCATAAAAATGGCTATGATTTTTTTATGGAAAATACTTACATTATTTTTGCTCCACAGAATTCAAAAACATTTTTCTTTTATTAAAGAAGTGTTTCACAAAAATGCCTCTTGCAGATATTTGATAGTTTGGGATATTATTTTCCCCCTTTCCTTTAACACACTTCTCCCTGAATCTTTCTTCATGTAAAATTTGAAAAAAAGACTATTTTTGACAAAAATATTTAGTTAGCAAGATGTCAACCAACTCTACTCCTGAGAAACTTTCTATTCCCACTGCTTCATGAAGAATGCCTGCCAAGGGGAAATTACAGGTTTACTGGGTTTTTTATGTTATTTTTAAGTTTATGTTTGATCTCTTTAGAACATGTATTCCTTTTAATGTTTACTACTAACTATTCCTTACAGCTGCAGATAAAACAAGCATAACTTAAATTAATGTTCTGGAGGGGATTGAAGCTGCATGTTTATGACTTTCTAGTACAGTGTTGAAACTAGCACACCACAGATCCAGACCTTTGCTCCTTTTGAAGCTGAGCTCCTCTTGCCCACATTTAATAGTTGTTATCTAAAATGAATGGAGGATAGTAGTATAGTGAAGATTTTTTTTTTTAAGCCCTATTGGGACCATGAGTCCCAACTACAGCTCAGGGCCTTCTCGTTTCCAAGCAGCATCTGTTTCACTGAGCCACACACACTTTGGCTTGTACTCCACCTCTCAGCTTGTTCATGTGCCTCCGCATCTTAGCTGCCCAAAGTACACAGCCACTGGGGCTAAAGCATGGGAGCCGCCCCCCAGTCTCTATCTGACACCCACTAGCTGTGGATTTCTGGCAGCCTACATTTTCAGGAGTTAGATGCTGATACTCATCCACAATGGGTACATGTACATAGCCACATACACACATGGCCTACTGCACGTGCTCAGTCTATATGCACCTACTTATGCATTCACACTGCAGGGGAGAAAGAATTGCTACCTGTGCATAAATGCCACTTTTGGCACTTACACAGCTAGAAACCCATCAGTTAAATGCACAAAAATGAAATAGAATTCCAGCCTTTGCATAAAAAAAACTTTTACAGATTGCTTTTGCCCGAGCTCATTCATTTTCATTTTCATTACAGCCAAATCAAAACACGGTGCTCTTCTATACTTCCCATCAATCAAACAAAGCAAATAAATCTCTCCCAGGTTAATTTGAATATCGTCTTTTATGATAAGAAAGTGATTGAACAATTAGAGTAGTTTAAAGTTTTAGTTGCTGGAAGTCTGGTATTTGATTATTTTTGGAAGTCATTTTATTCTGTAAGTGGATTATTATCCCATTGATATTGTATTAAATTTTACACATTATTTAAATCAAATAATTCATTTCATTGTGGATTTAGACTCTGTGAATGGAGCTCATTCGTGAGTCTGGTTGGCTGCTTTCTTGTTTTTTAACTTCCTGAATTCCTGACCCTAGCTGTAGTCAATAGGAATTTTGTCATGGGTTTCAATGTGCCAGGATTTCACCTCAAGATTATAAGGTGTTAAATAAACCAATGTTATTTTTTTTCTGGTCTGGGCATACACAGGTACAAATCAAGTAAAGTAAAACTTTATAGTAAATTATGTTGCTTTATGCTGACATTGTAGAACCTACTTCTAACTTATGATTTTATTACAAGTCTCATGATATTTATTTTTTTCACTGGGGAGATTTCATTTGGAATCACAAGAACCTCAGCTTTTATTTGGACTAAATAAAAGTGAGTTTCTTGTCCTTGTGACTTTGAAAAAGGAGCTTGAAAACATGAAGCAAGCTTATCCCAAAGGCTCAGGAATCAGAAGGCCAAAAGAAACCCCAAATGAATTTTTAAATAAATATTATATTAAAATCAGTCTTATTATATGTTTAACATGACTCATGATTTTTGTTCATACAAACTTGGTAGTTCAGTGCAAAGTAACCAATTTTTATAAGAAAAGAAAGCTGCATCCCTTGGGGTTTTTCACCCTCCACCCTCGAACCTTGTCTATTGTACAACTTTGAAATGAAGTTTTAATCAATTGGTTTCAGACCTCATTTTAAGTTTGTCTGCATACAACATGATTAAATGTAACCATGACACTTGGATGTAACCATGACACTAATAGTGTTATCTACTTGAAGTCTAGGCTGGTACCTGGTTGTCTTCATGTTTAGGCAGGACCTGCTAACTATGCTTTCTGTTTGGTTTGGATATGCTCTGTTGAGATTATACAAATAATTTGGCAGAGGCATTTGAAAATCCAAATAGCAGTTGTGACAGCAGAAACATTACTAGGGACACTAACTAAACCAAGTTAATTGTAGTCAATAAAATGGAAAAGGATCCGACTGATTCTCTCATTCTGTCTTCTCAGATGCCCTTCTAGTTGCATTTTTCCTTCTTCTACCCCTAGTTTTCTTGCCCTCCTTCATTACCCTCTCCTGCCTGCAGGCTGGTTTTGTTGGTCCTTTCCTTTTAGAGGCTAAATCTTAACAGACTTAAAAGTACTTTCAGAAGTAGGGTTTGAACTATCCCAAACTAGGCTGTGGACAGGAATATAGTGTAGAGCACCTTGTCTTCTTTGTGCCTCTAACAACTGAGTAAGTAACAGTAGCCATTTCCACATGAGACAGCCAGAGACGTAAGGGAAGTAGCAGATTACTGAGTTGCTAAGGCCGATATTACTGTGTAGGAACTCAGTATATTATAGATTTGGAGACAAATGTGCTGGACAAAAGGGACAAGTGAACGTGCCACAAAGTCTTAAACAAAATTTTAGTTTCACTAGTGCAACAATCACAGTATACTAGGATGTCTATTGACTTGGATTTGTGTATATAGAATGAATTGGTTGACATGACTCTTTTATTTAAAAAAAAAAGTATTGGCCACCCTTCATCTGGAACGCATATGCTGTATACGTGCAGGATCCATAACTACACCAAGATTTCCTCTCATAATAGCAAAATAGAATTGGATAGCTTTGATAGATCACTATCAACTTTAAATAACTTTAAATTGGTTATTTAAAGAAACCCAAACCCTTAATGAATGTCAGAAATATGACATCTACTTCAGCACTGAAATTCAAGAGTTTAACAAGGAGCATATGCTGAAAATGATCCATTAGCACTTTAGGGTGGTTAAATATCATGCAGGGAAAAAGCATGTACTTTTCCAGTTCTTGGTGTTCAATAGTGTTTCAAATACAGTTGTATTTTCTGGCTTGCACTTGTGCTGCTGTTGTCCTACAATAATCTTACAATCTAGTTTGAGGCTAGGGATAGAATTGACACACAAACCAGTATAAGTGATCAGAAACTAGTCTAAACCTGTAACAGAACAGAAGTTCACGCACACTAGACCAGTTTCAAAATGGCTGAACCCAGTTTAAGATAGACCTGAATGGATGCAGTATCAAATTTAATCAGTTTAGGTTAGAATGGTCTATCCAACATCTTTCCCAGATTCCCTTCTGACTCAAGTTACCTTGCAGTACCCTGGCATCTCAGGATGCCATGTGACCCGCTATCTCCACCTTGCAGGCCAGGAGTGTTAAGCCTCTGCCACTGCTTCAACCAAGCTGGGCTGGCCCTGCCCTGCTCCCACCCTGTCACAGAGCTGAGGCAGCAAAGCTGCTCTGCATCCTGCCTGCACCTGTCAGCCCTGTGGGGCAGTGGGGAGGAGGAGGCAGGGGAGCAGAGCCACACTGCCCCAGGTCCAGCCCCCAAGCCCTGGTCTGCCCAGCTGCATGGAGCCCTGGGCCACGGGAGGATTCCATCTCCACACCCCACACAGCTGGGTCAGCTGCTCAGCACCACCCGCTATGAACTCTGACCCACAGGGGGAAGAGGAGAAGGAGATGCAGGTGGGGGCCAAGTTGGGGGAGCCCCATGCCTTGGGGGGTTTTCTTTGCCCTGGCTTGGGCTCCCCTCAGGCCAGGGTCTGTACAGCTATGAGGAACCACTCATGGGGGGGAAGATTCTCCCCCCACCCCGAGGCCAGAGTGGCTGCTCAGTCCCACTCACTGCCAGTCTCTGTCCTGCAAGGGGGTGAGAGGAAGATGTCCCCCCATCCTGGTGCCGACCCCCCCTGAGCTGGGCACCTGACCACATGGAGGGAGCCCCATGCCTTGTGGGGTTTGGGCAGCCATGGGAAGTGCCACAGCTGAGTGACTCATAAGCCTGCACTGGCAGGACCAGAAGGCATAGAGTACTCAAGCATGCCTCCCAGGCTGCCAACCGTTGCCAAGCCCAGCTGAGTGGGGTCCCTGATTGGCTGCCTGGCATCTGCCCCCAACTTCCCACTGTTCCTCCTGCAGGGGGGGGAGCAGTCCCCAGTCCCAGTGCCTACTGCCCTGAGCTGACATCTGTCTACAAGGTGGGGAGCCCCAAACCTTGGGGCGTTTCCCCCACCCTAGCCTCGGCTCCCCCACAGCTAGGGTCTGGGCAGCTGTGGGGAACCCTGCAGCTGGTCAGACCCTGGCTCAGGGAAAGCCTGGGTGGGGACAGGGGAAACCTTCCCTGATACATGGGGTTCCCCCCACCCCCACATGGGCAGATGCCTGACTTGGGGACCCAGCACAAGGATGGGGGACTCCTTCCCCCACTGTAGAAGTGAGAGCAGGGAGTTGGGGAGTGTGCCAGGCAGCCAGTCAGGGATGGCTGCCACTCAGCTGGGCTTGGCAATGGCTGGCAGGCTGGGAGGCATATTTGAATGCTCCCTGCCTTCTGGCCTTGCCTGCACAGGATTGTGTGTCTTTCACAGCTGAAGAGTGAACATGAGCTCCATTCATTATCAGTCCAGTCTACGCAACTTAGAGAAACCTGCGTAGATTGAATTGATTCTGCCTCAGGCTTTTTGACTGTTTGTACTTAGCCTGAGTGGGCAGTTTAGCTCGTGGCTAGGCCTTGCTGTATTTAATTTTTCTATTGACATTACATGCTCTTCCACATAACTTGTTTAAATCCCCTTCCAGTTGACATATTTTATTTATTTGCTAAACTTAGACTCATGTCACAGACTTAAGGAACAGACAAAAAGTCAACACATTTTGTGAAAGTTAAAAAGTCATGAAATCCTTAATACATTTTTCCCTCTTTCCTGCTCCACTTGGAACATGTTTCATTTCATGTTAAACTAAAGACCAATTCTAAGCAATCAGCCATAGCACACCTAATATTGAAATGGGATATATCCCAATATGTGTATTTAAAAATAATCCTGTTCCCCTCTGATTTGATGCACATTTTGCTCAAGTGCTTTTCCCTTCTTGTTTCTCTTTTCTTAGTTTGATAACAGCATTTTGTCTAAGGGTTTTTTTGTTGCTTTTTTACCTGCAGTCTCTTTTTCAGCTGAATATCTGTTTTTGTGAACATTGTTAAACATAGATTTTGGCACTAGCCCTGCCACCAGCAAGAGGACTCTGAGGGGAGTTGTGCAAAATTGTAGAATGCCCGTAAGATGGACAGCCCTCATAGCCTATCAGCAGTGAGGAGCAGGGCCACTGGGCCTCTCAACCAATCAGAGGCATGGGGGTGCCTGCTGTACTCCACCCACAAAAATGGCTGCCCGGACTTTGATCTGCTCACAAAATTGGCTGGCAGCCACCTCGACTTTGGTAGACCCTTATTTATATTCAGTGATAACAGTTTCACTTAAAACAAGACCTGTTTCTTTTTTCAAATAAAAGTTTGCAAGTTTGATTCCTGTCAAGTTAGCGATAATTGATTTCCAATTAAGAAAAGGTAACAAAATATTCCTGTCTCTGTCACAGTGATCTCTAAATTCTTTATCTGGCCAAGACATCTACAAGTGCAGACCCCTTGAGGTTTATAGGACACCACGTGAGCTTAAGCACTTGAGTCTATGTATTCCTTTCTAGGATCTGGACTCTTGGGATGTGAACTTGAACCCCTTTATACCTTTCTAACGTGAAAGGTTTCAAAAGGGGAGTTGCTGGTACAGAGCTCCTGCCCTTCTGAAACTTTCCCTTAGTGAAAGGTCTCCAAACATTCGTGTTCCCTTACCCTAGGATTGTAATATCCACTATGTTGATTAGGTGAGGTATTCAGTCCTTATTCCTCCAGTTAAACGATAAACTGAACTGTTACATGTTACCATTATGTACTAAAGGCATTTAAAATATGAACATCTAAATATTAAAGAGGAAAAACTGGGGCTAAGACAATGAATTGAAACATGCCATTTCAGGTGAGGGTTAACTCTGGGTCATGCTACCCAGCTCGTGTCTGCTCCACGGAAATAAAATGAGCAACTTGTAGTCTTCCAGCATCCCAGGACTCACTGCTCCCAGCCCCCTCTGCCCCCTTCTCCATGGACAAATTTACCACCCTCCCAAACTCCTCTGCTGATGGGATGGTGCTGGCCCTAAGCCAACATCTCCATCTGCCCCCAGTGGGTGTGACCCCAGCCCACATGGTACCACTCCAAGCACCCATTGGCATTCTCATGGTATGCCTCTGTTGCTTGAGCACTCCAGGCAAAAGGCTTAGCCCTCTCCAGGGAAGGCTGTGCACCTGGGGGGATGCACACTCCATGCTCCTAGCAGCTCCATATTCCCCAATGCTAAACCTTAGTGGTCCTGTGCTTTCTTCCACCCATCACCTACCCCAAAACAGGAATAGGCAGGGCAGAGAAGCCACATCACCCATCAAGGTGTGTGACCAGGAAAAGCTAACAGCTCTTGGCAGAAATGGCCAGGCAGTATAGGAAAAATTCAATTAAGCATGAGTAACCACATTTAACTTATTTTTTTGTAGCTTTTTCCAGGCTCCAGGAAAAAGGTGCAGCCCTATCTGAGGAAGGCTGGAGGGTCTGGGATATTGTCAGGATGGCTGTGATTGGGTCAGCAAAAGGCAGTGCGGCCCTCTCTCCCCAGCCTTTCCCCGCAATCTCAGGACAGGAATGTGGGCCCTTAAGAGCCCTTTTCTTTAGGCAGCTCATTAACTTCATCCTACTTATTAACAATTACTTTTATTAAAAGTACTATTATTACTTTTATTAACAATACATTAACATATGTAAGATTCTTTGGTCTTTTTTTTTTTTTTTGGTATTTTATTTTTAAAAAATGCTTACGTATACATGAAGGATTTCTTTTGGAATAAAAGGAAGTCTGTGGAAGGAAGCCACAGCACATATGCTTCTCTGCCTCCTCAACCCCATTCCCCCCATGCTCCCCCAGAGCCAGGACAGAGCCCAGGCATCCTGGCTCCTAGCTACACCTGTTTGACAGCCTTCTAGTGCCAAATAAGAGGTGTGCAGGTCAGAGATGGTATTAACCCTTAACATGTGACTGTTCACAGCATGTTCTAACTTAAATACCATTTAACATTCATAGGTTTGGCACATGCTAATTGTATAACAACACCTTAAGATATCATATAAGAGTCTTGGGTGTGCTGCTGTTGACTGGAGTATCACTGAAGTTGCCAGTGTGAATAAAATCCTAAACCACAGAAGGAAAGGCAGTTTTATTTAAATCTGCTTAAACAAATCTGAACTCATAACAAATGATTATTATTGGCACTGGTTATGTTGCATTGTTATTTAGTTGGTGTTTATATATTCTGATCCTCCATTGAAATGTATTGTCCCATTTGCAAAATTCATTCTAATTAGGATGCTTTTATCTGAGACAATGCACATAGCTCACAGTGACAAACACATTGCATTAGTGTAAATACCTCCTGCTTAAGGTCATTAACTGAGAATAATGACTTCCATTTGACTTAAAGATGGTGCATCAGAAATAAATGAACCTGCCACTCTGTGATCCATTAATCAATGATATGCTCAGGCTACAAATATGAAGACATTAAAATGGAAATCACCTACCGCACATAGCATCTGCTCTATTACTGGCCTTAGTTTATTAAATATATGAATTGTAAAAGTCTAGGAAAAAAGGTATTAATATTTTTTTTCTTTTAGAAACAGCTGACTATCATTTATTCTCAAATTTTGAGAGCCTAGATGATACAGATACGAAAACAATGAAGTATTTATGCAGTTGTATGGTTAAATGCAAAAGCCACAATGTTATTACCAAGCCTTAACCATTTCTCTCATCTACATGGCAGGGCTCTTCCAGCACATATTTCACTGGACATAAATGGCCCCAACTTCTATAAACCTACCCAGACCTACCCAAGAAATCTTGGAAGTCAGTGTCCCAACAGGTTATTTTCCTCCACTCAGATAGTAGGAGGAATAAGATGAAGGAAACCATAGGTTTAACAGAGCCTAGACACATGCAATGCCATGCTCAGGGTATCTACCCAAGCAGTCTGTTGGGATACAGAACCTCACAACTGACCTTTTAAACTTACCAACCATACTGGAACCACTAGTGATATGAAAACACAGTTAAAATGGCAAAGCCCAGACCTTTGAGATGCTGGATAGAAGCGAGAAAATCCTACAGAGCAGTTGGCCAATTTTGGCATATAGGAAAAATTCTTGCAAGCAAAGCTTGGCAATCAGCATGGCCCCCCAGTATCATACAAGAGGAAGCTGGAATCTCTTTGATTTTCCATTAATGGAATATGTGCTCATATTTTCCATGAAGTGTCCAGATGAAATTCAGGGAGGACCAAATCTTTCTTGGTAGGTCACATCCTGGCTGGGTTATTGGCTGACAATATATTTCTGTGGCAGGTTGGTATTTGCCCAGGTTTCCCTCCATTGTTCTTCAATGCTCTTGTTATCATCATAGAGCTTCTTGGCATATTTGCAGAAGGGTTTTCTAGATTTGAGCCTATCTGGTGGTGGCATGGTAATATCCTTGTTGGTTGGGAGGTTTGGGTTCCTGATCACCTTATGGTAATGAGGCTATTGAGAAGAGCATTTGTAGAGAAACAAAAACCCAGAGCCTGAATTTCCCCAGAAACTTTAAGAGTCAGATTTTGACCATCTGAGCTCTGGAGTTTATGGTGTTAATTTCTGCTCAGTGTACTGAAAAAAAAAAGGAATGCAATGGAAACATTGAGCAATTTTACAGCTAGCTTCTTCTGCTCTTTAATATGCTAGCTGATGTCTAGTAGCCATAAAAAGCTGGGTGTCTCAAACAGAAGAAAAATACTGAGATAGGCTTATGACTAAAAAAGTTAAGTTTTGAAGGAAAAGTTTTACTCCTTTTGAGAGGCAATGGCTTTATTTCCATGATAGCTACTTTGAATTGTTTGTAGTGATGGTGACCAAACCATAACACTTGAAGTTTCTCTGTCATATTTGACATTTCTCAAATAATACATTTGTTTAAATAGTGGACTATACTTTAAATTACAACAGTTAATTAGTACAGCATTCGTATGCTTATTTTGTGTGATATTTTCAACCTTCTGGAGGTCCTAGTATGAACCCTGAGTGCTTTCATGTATTGTTTGCTCTCAGCCTCTCTTCAAAGTATCCAGAAGTGTATTTTAACAAACCCGATAGAGAGAGCCAAGGAGAGTGACGTTGAGCCAAAGGTGGTATCCATTAATTAAAAGATCAACTCAGAATTAGAGAGCCCTGGGCCTTGTACTCAGATAAGTCAGGGGAAGATCACAATTCTGGATATTTTGCTCTGCAACGTGATTTTATGGAATCTTCCCTGGAACAAGAAATATTTTAATTGCTGAGTATTACTGATGTTTCGAATCTTTTCATGTCCATCTATTTAACTGTTCTACTAGCATTTGTTGCTGAACCCCTTTTAGTCTCATATGTGTGTTTTCTGTCATATAACATTACTGGTAGACAATTTACAATCATGGTTGTTGGAGTGGGTAAGTGGTGGTGCACTGTAAGTTTCTAACACAACCTTTCACATAATATATGTGGAATATAGGGCAAACCTGCCAATTCTTCATGAGTGTTCTGGCCTGAAATATGAAATGAATTAATGTAATGCCCTTGTAATTGTAAAACTATTTGAGACTTTTGGGGGGCAATATGCATGTGTGTACATGTTTATGTGTATAGTTAATCAGTAGACAATACAAAGTTTTCCATTCCTTGTTTCAGTAAAGGGTCACCAATGATTGCTGGTCAGGATTTACTCATGCAAACAAGCCTGTCTGACAGCAATCATTGAAAAAGCCCTATGAGAACTTCCATTAACAATGAGAGCACTTCATGTTGCTCCAGTCTGGTCACTGAATAAGCTGCAGCCTATCATTGCATGCTGCTTTGTTTGCTTATTTTTTCCATACCTCGGGGAATACTATACTATGGTTTGATTTAATGTCCATTATTCAATTAACAGTGCTCAGAGTATATCGTTGAATACCTAGACTATCTGTGATATAAGAAACACAGATCACTCAGGCAGGAAGGATAAATTATAATTTCAGAACTATGTGATATATTTTATTGTCTTTGTTTCTTTCTTCAAGTCTCCTAAATCAGCATTTATCAGTGCTGCAAAAAAGGCAAGATTGAAGTCCAACCCTGTCAAAGTACGTTTCTCAGAAGAAGTCATTATCAATGGCCAGGTGTCGGTGAGTACCAACCATTTTAACTTTAGGGATGAAATTGAGGTTTATCCAAAGACATTCCATATAGCCATAGAGGGAGAAAAACACATAAAGAATGATTTTGCCGGTATCATGGAAAATATAAAAGGGTCTTCCTGATTCTCAAGTTTTGGACAGGCACATTTTTTTAAATTTCAGAATAAATAAAACCCATTAATAAGACTCAGAGCATTATGCAATTGTCCCCTTTTGAATTAAAAATAAGTCCAGTTAATGTGGCTTGTATCTTAGTTTAGTACAACATAGCTTTACTTCTATAGAATTGTTGGTTTGGGTTTTTTCTTAAAGCAGTTTTTTTAACTAGAAAACCCGTAAGTGCCAGTGAAGTAGTGTGTCAGGAAAATAGATTGCTACTAACTTAAACACCTCTTTAAAGCAAAGCTTTTTAAGGTGAACTTCTAGTTTGGATGTGTGTTTTTATAATTTGCCAGAAAATAGTGACATTGAGATTCTGAATTCATCTTTCTAGTCATAGAGTCAAATTGTAAATTTTCTTTTATTAAATAGGCAATTTTGCTTTCACAAAGCAATAACTGGTTTCTCTATTTTTCTCCATGTTCTTATTTTCATTACATCCCTCTTCCTGGATTGTTTTACTATAAAGTAGCAATAGGTATTGCTGTTTGTGAATGATACCAATTTGCTCATACTTCACTGCTGACAATAGAGAGAGGAGAAAGTACACTATCTTGACTCTATCTTAGTAGAGGCTCTGTAATGTAATTTTGTGGATTAAAAGTACAGTAAAATAGATAGTTCTCTATACTCAGAAACTATATTCTGAATTTCAAATTTAAATCCTTACCTCTTTTAGTGTAAATATTTATTTGCAGAGGCCACAATAGTCAGTAAAATATTGTGTGTCACATACTCTTATATTTACAGAAAAAAAGGCCATTTATTCAAGGAAATGTTTTCTTTTACATTTATTTGGCCGCCTTGATTTTAAAATGGATTTTTTTTAGCTTACCTGAGGAAACATTATTTGAGATGCATATAGTTCCATCTGTCTAGTTTTCTGACTTCCAAGAATGTGTGTTACTTCTTGGAAAGTTATTTGAGGGGAGCCTGAACAAAAATCCCAGGTACAAACTTCTCCCACATATGGGTGTGCAGAATCCAGCTGTGGATTCTTGTTATACCATTTGGCCACATCCCTAAAATGCTGTATGCTACATAAAAAAATAATTGACTCAGTGCATCCCTGATGCATGTTTAGGGAACTGAGCAGACTTATACCAGGAAAGTATTTGCCCTTAGCATGTTTGATTTGACAGTTTGAGATAATAATTTTTCTATGTCTTATTATATAATATAATGTGACAGTTATGTGATAATTTCCAAATAGACATTTTCTGTTTCTATCTGCATAAATCACACTTTCTTGCAAAATACTATTTTAGAAAATAACATAAAAATGCTGGAAGGTGTCACATTTGGTAAATTTACAATTTTATGCCGAGTTTGTAGCATTTGAATAAGTTTTATTTATCTCTTTTTCAATATAAAAGAGGTTTCATAATAAAAATCCATGTGACAAGAAGAAACTGTTGTTTTTTTCACCTACTCAATTGTCTACAGCTTGAAAATATCGATTTATTGAGGACAGAGGACTTTCAATATAGTACCATTAATAGTTGTCTTTGTAATAAGGTCTATCCATTACTGATGGGAAAGCTAATTTAGTACCACAGTTTCAGCATCTGGGACATTCAGTCTAATCACTGGTAGGTCTCTGACCTACAGCTCTGTTCCATACCAGTAGAGTCCCCTCAGGATAGGCACTGCTAATTCTGCCTTGAATTTGAGCCAACAACTTATTTTCAAATGTCACTAGTCTCCACTGCTGTAACGCCATTCTTCCCTATAGAATATAAATTCTATTCTTCTAATTGCAAGCAAAGTGGGGTTGTAATCTGATTCACTAATTTTTTGACAGGAAACAGTTAAGGACAATTCACTTCTTTTTATGCCAAATGTTCTGAAGGTATATCTTGAAAATGGACAAACCAAATCTTTTCGGTTTGACTGCAGCACTTCAATAAAGGTAGGCAAATCTACCAAGCTCCATAATGTATGTGTCCAAGGATGACATTAAAGCATTCTGCAAGGTCTTTGTGATAAAAACAAAATCTCCTGTAAGAGCATGTTCCTTCATGAGTGCCTTTGTATCCACGAGCAGTTAAGAAGTAATAATATTCTGCTCTGTGTTTCTTTCCATAAAAAACATAATGTAGTGTCAATGAAGCAAAAATAAGGGTGATAATTTTAATGTGACTGCAACTTAATTAAAATTGCATGGACCTAGCATCTTGATTTGCTGCCAAATGGCAGCATGATTTGTCAGCAAAGTCAGAAGCCAAGAAGATTAAGATGTTTGCTACTAATTGAATATCATCTAACCTGTCGTCCAGTGAACTTGGGATGGAATGTTGCAAGGTTTTAAATTGTTCATATCAGTGTATTGTCTCCTTGTTTCTATTGCATATTTCATAGAAAGGCTAAAGAAGGTAAATTTATGACATATACAATTAATGCAAGTAAGGAGTAGATACTATGAAACTTCATTCTTATACAGCTTCTTCTATCACACTTATCACCAGGCATCCTGGCTTTCTCAGATAAAAAAAAAAATCCCCAATTTTTTAGTTTAAAAAAGTAACCCCAAAAATCTGTGATCAAAATGAAACACCAGTAATACATACATACATATACATATCTATCTATCTATCTATCTATCTATCTATATACATACATATGTATCTATATAGCTCTATTGATCTATGCATATATATGTATGTATCTACCTATCTGTGTGTGTGTGTGTGTGTGTGTGTGTGTGTGTGTGTGTGTGTGTGTGTGTGTGGTGGTGTTTCATTTTTATTATGGAAAAATGTGGATTTTGGGTTACTTTTTTTAACCTGAAAATTGCGATGGGTGGAGGGGGGTGCTGGTTATCAGAGAAAACCAGGATCCTTGCTTATCACCATACTGTTTGAATGCCTTCCAGGAGTACATTAAGCAATGTGACTACACAGCTATCACGTTTGTTCAGTCAGCCTGTCCTCAGGACTGATTTGTTCTGGAATATATATGTATGCACAACAATACCACACATGCATGTACACATGTGACTGCATGTTTGTAGGACAGAAACAAGATCAAAGGTTTGCGCTTTGCACTTCTAGCAGAATAGAACCTGGTTTGTGCTAGTCCTTAGTAGTACACTCCATAGTTTTGTGTCAGGTCCTGAGAAAGCTCTGTCATGACATCTCTCTGGTTAAAGTCACAGGTAAGTTTTGGAGACCTCATGGTGTAATTCAGATATTGGGAACGAGGCTAATATGAGTAGTTAGGTACTAACTTTAAGAAATTCTGTTTTTAAATACCTGATGTATTCCATATATTCAGTGATTTTCTCACTTTATCAGTTTGATTGTCATTGTAAATATCTCATTATGTTCAATCAGTTTCAAAAATATTTTGTTCAATTCGAGTTTTAAGGAGGGAGCTTTATTAAAGTAGACTAAGGGAATTTTGAGTTTTTGAGTATAAGGTACTGGATTAGAAGACCGGCTACAAGTAAATCAGGTGTTTTTTAAATAAGGGAGAATGTTTTTACAACAGTTTCCATAACTAAACATCTGCATTTTCTTTCACCATATACAGGGAAAGGTATAATAAAACAGTTAAAAATATTTCATATCACAATGTAAGATAAATAAATTTAAAAACATCTTTATTCAAATTCATGTTATATTATTTGTGTTTGAGCACACATTAAAAGCTCCAATAAAAACAGATTAATTGGGTAGGTTTTTTAATTTAGTCCAAATCGATATAAAATTAACTTCTGTTATTTAGATTAGTAGCTTCCATTCAGTTGATGATGTGACATTTTTAATCTATATACACTCCTCTCCAGTCTTGTCCCCTAACATACACGCTAACTTTGCACCAATTTCTTGTTGTTCCATGAAAATGTGTAATTGATCTGTTGATCTGCCCAATCCATTTTGGACTAACTTCTTTAAAAAGTATCTTAGATTGTTATTCATTCTGATCTCTTTAGTAAACTCTGTGCATCTAGATCGTAATGTACACCTAACATGTTTCTGGATGAATTTAAACGTTTTAAAAAATTACCCTGCTAATACAGCTGATCATTTGTATTTCACATTCCTATCTACCATTGGACTCAAAAGAAAAACAAGCCTAAAATATTTATGATCTAAATATTCTTTACACAGAAACAAAGAAACACAAATGTTAATTGTGTATTCTTGAACAGGTATGGACAAATTAAAAGCTGGAGTTGGGTAATTCAATGTTTATTTGCTGTTTTTGGAATAATTACAATTGAATTAGTCATTTATATTCTGGTTTAAGTCAATGTAAAAGAGCCTAGCTATAATTCTTCAAAAAACAAGTTTTACAGTGAAAATGAAAACAAACCCAGCACTCCCTAGGCACTTGTTATTGTTAACTTTCCAAGAGTATTTAAAATATGTAAATCTGTGTTTAAATGCAAGGATATTAATGCATTTTAATGAGAGATTTGAGTGATAGTTTTTTAAATATTCACTATATGAACAGATATGGTTATTTGTTTGAATCTGCCTTTATCCACATAACCAAAGGGTGTTGTGTCCAGTCTCAACCTATAGCCTGCAGACTACAAAAGAAGAGTTTTTTTCCTTCCTTCTTGCGAGAGATTTTGGCACTTAATACAAAAGACCATCCATTGTGATTTCATACACAAATATGATTCTATGTTTTTCCTGTGCAGTTATAATCTGATCCCAAATATTTCAATCAAAGAAGCATAAACAGCGTGAATGTCCCCTACTTTGTATTTCATGTGGTCATTTCCCCCTGTACAAAGCAAGAGTAAAACACAACCATTCTGGTTTGCAGTATTTTACTTCTGCTTTCTAATTGCATAATGATGCAAAGAGGGACGTCGTGGAGATTTGGACCCCATGTGTTTCATCATTTTAATCACTTTTTGTAAATCCTTTGGTATTTTAGGATGTCATCTTAACACTCCAAGAAAAGCTTTCCATCAAGTGTATTGAACACTTTTCACTGATGCTAGAGCAAAGAATTGAAGGAGCTGGAACCAAACTTCTCTTGCTACATGAACAGGAGACTCTAACTCAGGTTAGTGCAATAACATATACATAAGTAGATATTTGTGGGAATGGGTAAGCTGTAAATTATTAGTAGGAAGTTATTTAAAAAGCTGTGAAGATTTATAGTTCCAGGCTCTGAATGAAGCACTGAGTCTTTGAATTTTATATGGGATTATAAATCTGACTCTCATAGCATGTTGTTTTTTCTAATACGTAAGCATCTTTCTTTGTTGCTTTGGTAGCCCATTACCAAAGTATGAAAACTTCATTGATACTCATATTTAAAGATAAAAAAAATGTCTCAAATCCTTTTCATATTGGCTATGTTATAACCAGCTATAGCAACCATTGCAAAAGTCCTGAGAACTTGCTCAGTCTATTGAAACTATTTTACATGCTTATTTTGAATTAGACTTTGAATCCTGACTAGCTACCTATGAAAGTGAACATATTTTCTTTCTAATTAAGCCAAATTTGTTGCCGTATTCATTCACTGATGTCAGAATCTGTTCACTTTCATGGTGATAGATAGTAATGCACTTTTTGTGACTTTATTTATTGCTTCTTGGAAAATAAAAATTATAGGCTGATTACAGTTGGATCTGGTAGTTCAGGATGCCCAGTACTTTCCAGTACGAGACTCTGTTTATAGTTGCTTGTGGCTTTGGCAAACTTTAACCATTCACATGGAAATTTTCCTTGCTAAATGTCTTCCATAAGTTTATTTATTTTTAAATTCTAGTTCAACTTGCCAAAAAATCCAGGGGTCCTATAGAAAAAGAATGATTAAATTGAAACTCAAGGGACCTGTGGCCCTCTAAAGACTACATCATATTGCTTAAGTACAAGAGAGCCAAATCAAGACAGCACAGAGGTCCTGCCTTCCTCGGAAGCATTGGGTGTTAGATATAGCCAAGCTTGGCGATTTTGACTGGGATGTGCCAGTGGTCCTGCTCGGACTAAAACTTGAAAGTTCATGGCTAGAGGGTCTTGCCCCTCTACTTAGGGTCAGTCTGATCAACGTATTTGGGTTCAGGAAGGAATTTAATCCCATAGTCAGATTGGTACAGCCTGTGGAAGGTTTTGCCTTCCTTTTTAGTGGGGAGCATCCCTCTTCCTTGGATCTCTTGAACGCATTTTAACAACCCTTGCAGCAGCAGAATACTGGCACCCCTCATGCCCCTGCTTTACTTGCGGCAGGTTAGGGTTCTGTGCCTTTTAGTTGTGCAGTAGGGTTTCATAGTTTCATAGTTGATAGGGTCGGAAGGGACCTGAGCAGATCATCAAGTTCGACCCCCTGCCTTGGCAGGAAAAAGTACTGAGGTCAAATGGCCCCAGCAAGGTGTTCGTCTAACCTCCTCTTAAAGACCCCCAGGGTAGGAGCCAGCACCACTTTGCTTGGAAGTTGGTTCCAGGTCCTAGCCACCCTGACTGTGAAGTAGTGTCTCCTGATGTCTAGTCTGAATCTACCCTCTGCCAGCTTGTGACCATTATTTCTAGTCACTCCTGGTAGTGCTCAGGGGAACAGGGACCCCCGCAATGCCTGCTGGTCCCCTCTGACTAGTTTGTAACAGGCCACTCGATCCCCCCTCAGCCTTCCTTGTGGAGGCTGAACAGGTTCAGGTCCTGTAGCCTCCCCTCGTAGGGCCTGTTCTGCTGCCCCCTGATCATGCGGGTGGCCCTCCTCTGAACCCTCTCAATGCTGTCCACATCCCTCCTGAAGTGCGGCGCCCAGAACTGGACACAGTACTCCAACTGTGGCCTGACCAGTGCCACATAGAGGGGGAGGATCACCTCCTTGGACCTGCTTGAGATGCATCTGTGGATGCATGACAAGGTGTGTGCGCCCGCCTGGCCTCGAACATCTTGTCCCAGGTGGCTTTGGTCCGGATAGAAGATGGTGTCCGCCTTGTTATCCCAGGTGGCCTGTCGAGTAGATGTTTGCTCCCGACGTGGTCCTCCCCAATCTCGCCTGCCATGACTTTGAATCTTAATACAGTGTGGGGGGTTGGGACCACTCAGATTCCCCCGAGGGCGCACTGTCTCTCTGGCGGCTCCACCTCCCCTCTACCTTGCTCTTATACCCAGGCTGGCGGGTCACTGTTGTTCCTGTGGCCACACTTCTGAGTGACGGGCCCCTAGCGTCTCCCCGGTTTTCGTGCATGCTGACTTAAAGTTAACCCCAAGTCTGAGGCTCACACCACAATCGGGCCTCCCCCTGTGCACTGATACTCAACCCCTCCAGAAGTGGGAAACACAAACTAGATCACAACAAAACCCCAAAAGAAAAGAGCATTCCTGACACACCCAGAAGTACCCCTAGGTACTCATATCCAGCCCCTAAGGCCCACTCACACCAAACTTGCTCCCCCTGACTTTTCTGGGGCTATCCTAGGCTCCCCGCGTGGTCGTGGGACCCCGTGGCTTTCCCCGGGTTTCCTCTTTCTTGCCGCTCTGGCTCCTATATCTTTGGGCCCCCTGAGGCCCTCCACCGTCCCACCTGATCGGATGCTGGGCAGTGGGTCAGCCCCTTCCCCTCCTCCATGGTGGCCGCTGGAATTAGGGTCCCTCTGGGCTCTTCTGTCCTGTTCTTCTGTTCTTCGCACAGGAGCTCCCACTCCTAGTGCAGAGTCATCTTCGCTGCAGCCAGCAGCTTCTGGCTCACCATGTGAAGAGTCGGATCCTCCCCCACTGGGGAACACCACTTCTGGCACCACTCGCTCCATTCAGAGCTTAATGGAGACCCCTCTGGCTGGGGTTTCTGCTGGTGTCCGTCCCCCACCTCTTTGCTGGCCGCCTGTTTTATTTCTGCCGACCAGTGATCGCTGCTGACGTCACCGGCCGGCCGCAGCTGTATGAAGGCACGGCTGATGATTCGTGCAGGCTCCTCCCGGTGTTCCTGCTTTGCCGCAGGTCTCGCCGCAGGTGAGTGTTCCCTTTTACTTTTGCTTTTTTCTCCCTTTTCTTCCCAGGCCTCCTGCTCCTGGGCTTCCCCTCTTGCCCATATGGGTCCTCCCTTTTGTCTCTTCCTGCGACAGTGTGGTTGGCCTTCCTGACCGCGCCCCCACACTGTCGGCCCATGTTCATTTTGGCATCAATAATGATTCTAAGATCCTTTTCTGCCTCTGCACTGACAAGAAGGGAGTTCCCCAGCCCATAGGTCTGCTGCTGGTTCTTCCTCCCCAGGTGCAGTACCTTGCACTTGTCAGTGTTGAAACCCATCCTGTTGTCATCTGCCCACCCCTGTAACCTGTCTAGGTCCAATTGCAGCCTATTCCTCCCTTTTAGCGTGCCCACATCCCCCCACATCTTAGTGTCATCAGCAGATTTGAAAAGGGTGCTTTTTACCTCCTCATCCAAGTAACTGATGAAGATGTTGAACAGCGCGGGTCCAAGGACCAAGCCCTGGGGGACCCCACTGCCCACATCCCTCCAGGTTGAAAATGACCCATCCACCACCACTCTCTGGGTGTGGACCTCCAACCAGTTAGCGATCCATTTGACTGTGTAGGTGCCGACGCCACAGTCCTCTAGTTTTTTAATGAGAACGGGGTGAGAAACAGTGTCGAAGGCCTTCCTGAAGTCCAGAAAGACTACGTGCACCACGACACCTGCATCTAAGGATTTTGTGACCTGGTCATAGAAGGCCACCAGGTTGGCCTGCCTCTAATGAACCCATGTTGGTTGCCCCTAAGCATTACCTTCCCTGCTGGCCCCTCGTGGACATGCGCCAGGATAATTCTCTCAAAAAGCTAACAGGCCTATAGTTTCCTGGGTCCTCCTTCCTCCCTTTTTTGAAAATGGGAACCACATTGGCCCTGTTCCAGTCCTCTGGCACCATGCCAGAGCACCGTGAGTGCTCGTAAAGCCGTGCCAGGGGTCCTGCAATGACCTCTGCTAATTCCCTCAGCACTCTGGGGTGGAGGTCATCAGGACCAGCTGATTTAAATACGTCCAGTCCCTCCAGAAGTTCCCTGACTAGATCCTCACCGACCCTGGGCCTGGGTGCGCCTCCCCCAGGGCCTGATGGGGTCCCAGTGGACGGGCTGATCTGGTCCCTGCTCAGAAAAATGGAGGCAAAGAAATCGTTAAATAGGTTAGCCTTGTCGTCTGGTGCAACAACTAGATTTCCTTGCGTGTCTTGCAGAGGCCCCGCTTTATCCCCCACAGCCCCACGGGTTGATTGTGTTGTTTTATTAATAGGTTAGACAGGGATTTGTATGGGATAGGGATGATCCTGCTACAGAAGGATGTTGGACTAGATGACATCCAAAAGTCCCTTTCAGCCCTACTCTTCTTTGATTCTGTTCTGTGATTCCATGAAATTAAATGAAGTATGCTTATTCTCTATTTTTCAACTGCTTTTTCCTTTGAGTACCTGTGGAACCTGTGGGCACATCTACACATGCACTTTAATACACTTTAGCCTATTTTAATGTGCATTAAAGCATCATAAAAACCATGTTCTTTAGCTAATGTGCATTAAAATAGGCTAATGAGCCTTTTTCTGGTACCTCAAAATGGAGGTACTAGATTTAATGCACATTACCTAAAGTGCATTTATGAATGTGTAGACACACCCTGTAACACTTAATTTACCATCATGTACTTTCTTCTGACATTATTTTATTATAGCATAAATAGGGAAATAGCATTTTAGCTGACTAGTCTGTCTCTCTGGTGGTTCTGTTTAATGCTACCTTGTGATTAGATTGCTGTTTTAAAAAGTTCTGTAGGGACTCACAAACACAGGTTTCTTGTGTCTCCTGGAGGGAAGGATAACTATTTTGTCTGGAAATGTTGGGGGAAAATTCTTGATCTGCAGTGACACAGTTAAACAAATTATTCCTACAGCTACAAATCATGTTTCAGCTTTTTCAATGGCTAATTTTCACTGAGGCCAAGGTTTTCAAAGAATTTGAGGCACTTATATATAATTGATTTCAATTGAAAAATATTTTTTTATTCTAAATGCCTGTCAACAAATATGCTATGACAGTAAAAATAATATATAAACAAAAATTTTTTAACCTAAGATTTGGAGTCTGTGAAAATTGAATACAGTTAAAGTCCTGCAAAGGGTAATCAGTTTTTTTCATGAACAGCTTAACTGCCTGTGAAGGCTAGATATAACCAGTATTGCAGTGTGCACACTGCATTGGGTGGGAGGAGGGGAGAGGGAGAGGGAGAGAACAGTATTTACCATGTTTACTCAAATACAAGGTGAGACTTCGTCCCCTACAATTGGCATTGGGAAAAAAGCCCCTTGTCTTATAATTTCATACAAAAAAAACCTCATTAATTATTTATCATTAAACTGCTGCCAAAACTGCTGCATGTGCTCAGCAATGGAAACCAAAAACCAACTATAAAGTTGATTAAATGCAGCCAACACTGAGCATGACTATAAAACACTTGGCCCATATTAGGCAAGCATGCTAATAGGAACCTACCTTTTAAAAAAATATATATATTTATATATGTATAAACATACATACAGACATACAACAATATAAACATACATCATCTAGCACAAAACTTTTCTTCACATACCTTAAACGACATTTAAAGCCTGTGCATCCGTTACAGTAAATGCACCCATGGACACACACTCCCACGCACCCATCTGCAGTCTTTTCCCTAACCCAGTCACACTGTCTCTTAGTCGTAGCCTCAATTTGGGGGTTTACAGTCTCAGTTCATTCACTGTTGTTGTCGCTATCACTGTCACTGTTGCTTTCGCTGCTGCTGACACTGCTTCTGTCATCGTCGCTGTCTCCAAGTCCGGTTGTCTTATTGTCCTCTTTGCTATCCCTGTCCACTCCCCATCTAGGGGATCTTTGAAGAGCCTGTGCCAAGTTTCCCTTTGCCAGGTAGAGTTGGTTTTATCTTCTCTGTCCTCTCCCACCGATTTCTGGTAGTAGGACTCAGTAGTTCACTCAGAAACATTTTAACACAGTCTGTTTCCTTGAGGTTCATGTGTCTGTACATCAGGAGGTTCCTGGATTTCCACAGGGTGCCTCTAATGCAGGATACAAACTGGTCAAAGCAGGTTTTCCGGGTCCCCTGATGTTTAGTCACATGTCCGTACAACACTACCTCCCTCATCATCAGTCTGACTCCTGTCACCTCTTCGCAGAGCCAATTTGCCTTTTTCCACACCCCCTTGGCTTATGGGCACAGACATAGGAGGTCAATGGTCTCTGTTGTGCCTTGGCAGATTTCGCTGGGGCAGCTGGGTTGATTTCCTTGCCCCTTTCTGTGTCTCCATGCCTTCACTGGGAGTGCGTGGTGGGCTATTAGCCAGTTCAGAACTCTGTAGTCCTTTGGTAGGTCTTTGTGGAAGCTCTGCTCCCAGACAGCCTGGCAGTTGTTGTCGGGGAGCAGCTTCATGGTCAATAGCATGTCTCTGGCTCTGACCTCCTTCTGTATCTTCCTGTGGTTTGACATAGTCATTAGGCCTTCATTCTGTAACCCGTACTCACTCCAGAACTCATTCAGGACCCTGTAGAACTAGAGGTGCTCCATGGTCCACAGTCTCCCTTTGGTTGGTACGTATACCCCTCACAGTCTCAGGAGGTGACCTGCAAAATACCTGATGAGACGGGCTGTTTTGGTCTCTGTACCAGTTGTCAGCTTTCAGATCTGACTTGTGTACCTTGCTTGCAGGAAAAGGAGTGTGTCTGGCGTCTCCCTGCCCGCAATCTGTTTCTTCTTGTATGGAGTCTTCCTTGCTACCCTTTCCCCTCTAGATCCCCAGAAGAAGATACACATGGCTCTCTGGATTCTGTGGGTGACATGCTGTGGAGGTGGGAAGACCATTGTGGTGTACAGAAGCAACAGTAGAAACATCACCTTCATAAGCGCTATGCGCCTCCCCATGGAGAAGTGGCATGCGTGCCACAGATCCAACCTCTTCTTAAACTTGGCCTCCTTCTTCACCCAGGCCATCCTTCCACTCAGTTTGGGGTCAAAATCCACCATAAGGATCTTGACCCCCTAGCAGAGAACTAACTGAGACCCTCAGGGACTCTAGGTCCCCAAGCTCACCAACAGTTAGGCAGGTGCTCTTGCTCACATTGAGCTTGGCCTCGGCTGCCACTTTGTAAACCTGTGTGTGTCACAGGGCGCTTGCTACTGAACACCTATTCTGGCATAGGTTGTTCAGGTCATCCATGTAGGCCATTTTAGAGCTTGACTGTCCAGACCTGGGAGAATAGTTCTAATTATGCTGAGGACTTGACAGCTCTACTTCTCCCCTAATATTCCTTTTATTTTCTTTCTGCTGTTACACAAAACTTTTTGCCACACATGTGCTTTAATAAGATTAATATCTTGTAAAGAAGCTTTTACTTATGTCTAGCCTGAAGCAATCCTCAATCAGTTTATATCCATTATTTCTTGTCCTCCTCTGGGGGGCCTTGGTGAATAGATGCTCCCCGAGGCCCTGATATATGCCTTTGATATACAGTAAAAGCTGTGTTAACCAGCACTTTATTAGCCAGAAAACTCTATTAACCGGCATCCGAGGGCCGTGGCAAAAGTGAAATGGGAAGTACCACTTCCAGGTTTCACCGCCGCTACGAGCAGAGTTCTTGCCACTTCTTCAGCCCACAGCCCAAGGCAAAGCAGCCTGCGCAGGGCCCCCCTCCCTGTCCCCTGGCACACTGATGCCAGGGAGTACACCAGATGGTGCACATTTGATTAACTGGAATATTTGATATTGGATAACAGGGCTTTTACTGTACTTATAGGCTGCCACCAAGTCCCCTCTGAGTCTTCTCTTCTCCAGGCTGAATAATCCCAAGTCTTTCAGCCTCTCCTCATAGGACCTGCTCTCTAGGCCTCTAATCATGTGCGTGGCCCTCCTTTGGGCTCTCCCAAGCTTTCCCATATCCTTCCTGAGAGGCAATGTGTATGGGGTGCATGCAGTTGCACGTGCACCCCCTGTGTGGGGCGATGCACTCCCTGCGCGTGGTCACTGCTCGGCCAGCCCCTCTGCTGCAGTCTCACCGAGGCTGACTAGAGAGGGAGGAGGACATCCTTAGCCTTGCTCAAGATGCCTTCGTAGTTGCCAAAGTGATGCTCAAAAGTGTGTTTATGGAATACCTGTGCTAAAACTTGCAGCACCTAAAAAAAAATAAAAGAAAAGGTAACATGCATCAATTCTGGATGAACAATGAGTGCCTATACATGTTCAGCAAGGCTGCTCAAATGCGCTGTAAGTACAGTACGTCTGAGCAGACTCGATTAAGCAAGTCTGCTGGAAAGTGCTAATTACTGAGCTCCAGCAGACTTCAGAGTAACATGTAGCAGCATCCCCGCACTGTAAAATGGTGGTAGGGGCACTTTAACTAAAGCTTGTTGAACACTTTTCACTGGCGCCACTTTTCAGCACGGGGATGCTGATACACATAATGCTCTAGGTGCTTTAATTAACATGACTCTCAGAGAGTAGGGTCTGATAGCAAAGAGAGGGAGAAGGAACTTCAGAGATAAGAAGCTGGGGGGAAGCAGAGTGCAATTGGACTACCTGACCCTTCAGATTTATTTTCACTGATGTAGCAGTGGGAGGGGGACAAATTCAAGGCGAACCTCCAATATGTAGATTCTGTACCTGGAAAATTATTACAAATTTATAAATTTGCCATATGTAGAATCTAATTATTGGGGGATCATCTTACAATCAGGGTTGTCTTCTATTTGAGTAAATACAGTATATTTTCCTTCAGAGCAAGTGAATTCCACTGTTTAAATTTAGGTATATTCATGCAGGTCATGTGTTGATATGACATTCACTGGGCTCTCAACTAGGGAAAGGAATTACAACTGTGAACTGCATTCTCTGAGAATGTCTGTAATATTCTTCACATTGTTTGCACTGTCCTAGGTGACCCAGAGGCCAGGCTCCCATAAGATGAGATGTCTGTTCAGAATTAGCTTTGTTCCAAAGGATCCCATTGACCTCTTAAGAAGAGATCCAGTGGCTTTTGAATATCTGTATGTACAGGTGAGTGAAAATGTGTCCAGCCTTAACATGAACAAAGGAAACATAAAAATAGATATGCTGAGTGACATTTTTACTTTTATTGTCCCACACAGCAATGGGGCACAGGTACTCCTGATTTTTAATTCTGATTGTGCTATATAATACCACTACATTCAGGGTCACGTGCATCCCATTGTTTCCTGGCATATTCTCTTCCTTCCTAACCCCCCAAAATTCTTCTTTCATGCTAATGTTGTGGTACCGTTCAAAAACACTCTTCATCTCTAGAAGGAAGTAATTCACATTGGCATAATTATTTCTGGTATTGTAGTGTCACTGCTGAAAAACAGACTGAAAGGTAAGAGAAATAGAACATGCACAATGTGAATCTACCAATCTGGTTTAGGTATACCATCACCATAGTATCCAAGGACTTCACAGTTATTAATGTATTGATTATATCGTCACAACATCGCGTTAGAAATGAAAGTACTGTTATTCCTATGCCACCTTCTTTTTGACAGATACCCTTGGTTTCTTCTCAAGTATCCAGACTTCATGAATATGTGATATCTCTGAGAGTGACAATTTACCTTCAGCATAATCCCACTTTTGAAAATGAAGCTCATCTTGTGGCAGAGTTCTTTAACAAAAATATTTATGATTCACTGTTTTAAATCAAAGATTTTTTAATGTCATGCTCCCTCTACTGTTTTTTTGGCAGAGCTGTAATGATGTGGTTCAGGAGAGGTTTGGACCAGAGCTGAAATATGATATCGCTTTGAGACTGGCTGCATTACAAATGTATATTGCAACTGTAACTACAAAGCAAACACAGAAAATTTCCCTCAAATATATTGAGTAAGTGGAAAATAAAGTGTTCTTTGAAAATACACTTTAGAAGTTGTTTCCAGGTCTTTGCATGTTTGCTATATATCTAGATCTTATATTAGGTTTCCTCTTTTTAAGTAAAATATGTCCAAGAGCATGAAATCTTCAAAGCCCTAAACTGTTGCTTCTGGGGCCATTATTTTGCATGTCAGTAGTCCCATTGGAGTGAAGTAGACTTCTCTCAGTTTGCATTGACATGTACTGGAATGAAATTTAATAGGGCTAACTTATTTTCCTTAGTTTGTATCACAGTTCAGAAGATTATAAAATCTTAATATTACTCAACAGCTTTCTTTTTTAACTCAAGAAATACATTTAACATTTCTTGGCTCTAGAAATAGTCAGTTGACTGTTTCATGTTCTCCTTATAAGCTTTCAGAATATGTGAAAACATATAAAAATAGCTTCCAAAAATAATACCTGAAAAACAGTGGATAAAAAGGTCTTTGTTGTTGTTTAATGTTTAATTTACCTGCAGCACTTCCTTGAAGCATTCACACTGCCTTGTAGCTTTTGCATCTCAGGGTCATCCTGTGTAAAGCTTCCACTTACTGAGTCTGCAGAGGCAGTGGTTTCAGATGAAGGCATTTGTCTTCTGGTAATGATGCTCGAAACAGACCACAGTTTAATTCCAATTGTGTGTAGGAGAATGTAGAGGTCATGTTTTTAGGAACAACTCCCAATAAAACAAAATAAGATAGATAGGACTTATAAAAGGAATATAAAAAGTTATTTCCCCCTTTAGTTAAAAACAGCTGGAAATTAAATTGCACTTAGCGTTATATTGCATTGTAGTTTACATGCTTTCAATGCACTTTTAATTTAATCCAAGTTAGCAATGACCGTACCTGAAAAGCACCTGTTTTAAACCTCTCTTCCTTCCCTGGTTGACACAGACTCATGAACACTGGCCTAAAGGCCTTATGGACTCCCAAAAAGGATCCTGGTTACTATCTGGAAAGGAACACTGGTAGCTTTTTGACTCACAACACTCGCTCAACAACTCGCGCTGTCTGTTACATCTGTCTGAGTTCTGCAGCACCCTGTTAAGGAGCACAGCACTGCCCAGACCCCTCCCAGCGCACAAAAGCTGGGAGTGACATGATGAAGTTGCCTTGATGGTGTCTTCCCACTGCCACCCTCTCTGCCCACTGGAGATACAGATCTCAAGAGTGAAGGAGGAGCCCCAAGGTGGCCTTCCCCACTTCATTCCTGGGTTTGGTGTTGGCAGGCAGTACGTTGAGGAGTACCACAGAAGTTGTAAAGACTTACCATGAGGAGGAAGTACTGTTGTCATATTGAACATGCCTGGTGCATACTAGCAGTCTCACAAGATACGTGTGGGGTTGTGTGGCACATACACTACACCTTATATGCTCATGGTATAATTTGAAATGTAGGCCTAGCTGTGCGTTAATAATTTTTTTTTTTAAGCCTAAAGGAAAGCAGGTATAGCAGAGCAAGTACATCCTATACAGTGCTTAAAAATGATTCTCTTGGGAAATGTATAATGTGCATATTGGGACTTACCTATGTTTTCCTGCATTTATCTATGATTTGGGTATGTGGAATTAAAGAGGGAAAATGATAGGAACTGTGGAATCTCTGTGGAGTGAGGGAGAGGAGAGAGATTTATATTTCAAATGTTAAAAGCATACTGTTTTTTCTATTCAGTAGTATATAGTATGAGTATTCTGTGACTATAGGCAGTAATATGTCTTTGTTATTTCAAAACTGGCTTTTACCACCTCTCTCTGTGCCTTCATGATCTCATTCACGCAGTCTCGCAGCCATTATCTAAGTGTAGATAAATAATCAACATAGAAATGTGAAATTAAAGATATGCCTTTTATTTCAGAAAAGAATGGGGATTAGAGACTTTTCTTCCATCTGCTGTGCTGCAAAGCATGAAAGAAAAGAACATAAAGAAAGCACTTTCACACCTTGTCAAAGCAAATCAAAACCTAGTTCCTCCGGGTAAAAAGGTATTACATTTGCATCTTAATTGGAAATATATTTTAAAAACCAGAGAGGACTGCATGCATGGGAAATGCTTAAAACTAGTCTTTCGGAGAAATACCTAGCAGGTATATTTTCAGAGACTGTAGACTTTATAACCTTCAGAACCTATTATCCCATTCCCAAGAACAATTTCAATTAATTAATTATACCCTGACTAAGCCATCTCCCTATCTTGGAATGGTGAGAAATTTACTATTAACCCCCAGGGTACGCCCAGGATTTTTATTCATTGAATGCCTGCTGTTAATGGCAAACTTCTTGGTGGAAATATGTCCTCTCATCCTGATGCTCTGCTGTGCTAACCTGCAAGACTGGCACAGACAGATAACTCTTTCATGGTGGGACATGATGATTTGCTCTGGCTCTGCAGGGTAAAGCAACCCTCGTTGGCAAGATGGTACGTGATAAATTATCTTGCTTATAGTAATTGAATCTTCAGTGGCGCTATAAAATTCTTACCTTTGGTTTTAAGCCATTGCTTCAACTGGAAACAATGTTGAAGCACATATCTATGGAAAATGTCTGTTGTATGTATAGTGTTTTTAGGCAGCAGGATGCTGCATTTTCAGAATGGGAAAAAGCCCAAGTGCCTGATCTAAAATCTGCTGAAGTGAACAGAGCAATTCCCATTAACTTCACTGGGCTTTGGATCCTGCTCCAAGTGATGATTGTAAAGCAACATTTACTTTAGTACCAGTAAATGTTAGCTGTTAACTGAAAGCTAACGGCTGAACTCTTACCTGGACAAAGTAATATATCCCCTTTATAGAGTCAAGACAACAACTGACGGATGTCAGGTGGATGTATTTTATCCTGGTAATGCAGGTATCTTGAATAAATCATTGGTGCTAGATTTTGAGCCATCAACAGTGATGTGCAATAACCTGCACCTTCTTCAGCAAACACAGCAGTGAATGGAGGAATAAAGACAGAGCTGGGTTTGAATTGTATGCAGAATACATTTTTAAAAGCTGCGGGATTTGGGCCTAAATGATTTGGATGAACTGAAAAAAAATCCTCTTTTCCTCTCCATTCTAAAGAAATATTCTTGCCTTTTAATAGCTGATATTTTTTAAGGCATTTCACTCTGTTTGCCCTTATTAATAGATTATTGCCATTATTCGTGGAGAGAGATTATAGCATGTATTGCTTAATATTTTTGTATGTATCTTCATAATAAATGTTTTCCCTATTCGTTCTCTGTTAAGTGTAGTTAAAAATGTGACTAAATTGTTTTTTGTTTCAAAAACAAAACATTTTACAAGCAGTGGAAAAAGGCCAGATAAATTTCTATATATCACAAGTGTATAGCAAAGTGGACTGTGTATATCTGATCATGGGAAATTCTTAGACATTTTATTCTCTTTCAAGCTAAAAAAGGTTAAAGAACTTATACTGATAGTGATTAGGAAGAGAGAGATGCAGTCTACCCTTGAAATCTCTCAATGAGCAGATGTTTAGTCTGAGTAGTCTAAAATTTTCTCTTCTCTGGAACGGTTCCAGTGTTCTTACAGTGCCCTGATATAGCCCATACTGAATTCCCGAGTACATCTTACCAAAACAAATTAAGACTGTAATTTTAAGACTGAAACTATTTATTCCCTCATCAGGAAATCAAATGTATAATGCTTTACTTCAGACTGATAGAGGTCATTCTCCGTAGGCTATGTATTCATGATTTATTTCATCCATTTGTTTGTGTTGATTTCTCTCAGCTCATCTTACTTATGTAATAAATGTAATATTATGTGCAATTTGCATCCCTTTTCTCAGCTGTCTGCCCTGCAAGCCAAGGTGCATTATCTCAAGTTCCTCAGTGATCTACGACTGTATGGGGGGCGTGTCTTCAAGGCAACATTAGTGGTAATTATTTTTTCCTTTTAATTTCTTGATCATTTTCTCCAATAACTTTGAAAATGCTGGACTGAAATATTTTCTTTAAGGACATTCAAGTCCAAATCTCATTATAAAATAAGAAAACATCAGACCAGCAGCACCCTGCCCTAATCATTCCTTATGAAAATGTATTCTTTGGTATTCAGTTTATTGTCTGGCAATATGAAGATAACATTCACTTGGCAAATGACACCATGCACACAGTGGCAACAGATTAAAGATTTTGAGATAAGAAAAAACCTTGGTAATGAAGTTCTTTTAAGAAATATAAATCAACATTCACTCATATGAAATCACAATACAGTCACTTTCCAACAAAGTAAACTGAAGTGTGATAACATTTCCTTTCTCCATTACACACAAATCTAGAGAAGTCATGTATTTGGTTTTTACTTCTCACCAAAGAATGTAGTAATTCATGGTAAAGAAACTGTGCAAATTGAGAGAGTGATGATTGTTTATGCATGTGTGTGATATGCAGCAACTACTGGGTTTCTTACCTTTTCTTCTTTTAATTTTTCAGCAGGCAGAAAAACGTTCAGAAGTGACATTGTTAGTTGGGCCACGGTATGGTATCAGTCACGTGATAAACACCAAAACAAATCTGGTGGCCTTGCTAGCAGACTTCAGCCATGTGAACAGGATTGAGATGTTCACAGAAGATGAAAGCAGTGTTCGAGTTGAGCTGCATGTTTTAGATGTGAAGGTAAGCTGGTGTTGGTTTGTACAAACTTGTGCTTCTAAAATAATGCTGCATTCCTTTTTCTTTTTTGATTTAAATATCCTGTAGAGAGAATATTTAGAGAGCTGTGGAGTTGATTTTATTTTAAAGGTTTTCATGCCACCCATGGTACAAGAAATTATTTTAGAATTGATTTAGTCAAACTGAATACATATTATTTCTTAGGGAAGGAGGGGTCTTAGTAAAATACAGCATTGGCCTGGACTTGGAGGACCTGTGTTGTATTCCTGGCTGTGCTCTTGGTCTGCTAGGTGACTTTGGGCAAGTAACTTCACTACTCTGTGCTTCAGTTTCCCCGGATGTAAAATGGTGATAATGATACTGACCTCCTCATGAAGCAGTTTGAAATCTGCAAATGAAAAGAACTATATCAAAGATGGACATTATAGGAACCTAAGTATCACCGCACTGCATTCAACCAGTGTTCCATCTAATCCAGGATCACATATATAGAATCACCTACTCAGAGAGTGCATGAGACACTACGTTGCTGTAGTGCCGAGCTATGGTGACATAGCGTCAGCACACACTAAGTGTTATGCCGCCACTACTGCTCAGTAGGGTCAGAAACAACCCATGCACCACCAGGATTACGCAGTACTGGTGGGTATTATGCAGTCATTTAATACTTGCTGAAGTACCAGCTACATAGTGGGTTGCATGGGTAGATGCACTCAGAGAGAAATTTCTTTTTCTATAATTTTTTCTGCTTTTTCTTTGCCTGTCTAATGTAGTTGTGGGTTAGGGGTGTGCAAAACGAGCCATTTTTGGTTCGGACTCAGATTTGGCCTGAATCGGGGGACAGTGATTCGATTTGTTGATTTGGATCACTGTCCTGATTTGATTCGGCTGAATCTGAAGATTCGATGCTGATTTGGAGAATCAGCGATTTGGTCATAGACACAGCTTTAAATGTTTTTTCTACATACCCAGTGCAGCTTGTGAATGCTGAGATGGTGGGACAGATAGACTGCCCCGCGCGGCGGGGGCGTTGCTTAGTTTAATAGGCTGCCTGGCTTTCCCTGCTCTGCAGCCTTTCCTAACTCCTTAGTCACTCCTAGCCTTCAGCCTTGAATCTCTTTATGAGCTGCCTGCTGCATCCCCTTTCCCTTGACAGTCCCAAAAGTTTGGTGACCAGGAAGGGTCTGCTCCCATCTCTTCTCCCTCCACTGCATGCAAGTAACAGGGTATGCAGATATAGAGGGAGAAATAAAATGAAGTTTCAGTTAATTTCTTCCTGGGATGAGTTACCTTAAAAATCCTAGGTCCTGCACTGAACTCATTGATTCCTAATACACTCTGGCTGATCTCTTGGGCCCCTGAACTGAACAGTTTCACCCAATAGTGTATTTTCTTCCTATATACCTTGTGACTACTGCACAATAGTGTCATGTGGCAGGAAGCATGATGCAGTCAGCATCATGAAAAAGTTGTTCAGCGACACTACTGTGCAGTAACTCCGCTACTGTGCAGTATAAACAAATACTAAATGACTGTGCAGTAATGACTGCACAATCAGTGTCTCGTGTAGACATGGATACTGTGTCTCAATTTCCTTGCCATTCTTGATACCAACCATATATAATATCTTTTTCCTCAATGAATTAGCAGATCACAAGTTTATTATTATTCTTGTTGTTGTTACAGACTTGGAGAACAGAGGGTGTTCACCAGCCTGTAAGTTTTTCTATTATTTTTGTCGTGGAACATCACACTCAATTTACACTAGAACCATGGTAACAGGGAAGCCAAACCCTGTTACCATATATGACTACATGTTTGGAACAGGTATATTATTAGTAGTTGAAGAACTCCTCCAAAACAGTGATCACCCAAAGTGTATTATGATACCGAGTAGTCCCAAGAAGAGGCTGGCACTTGTTAGGATTTGGGCTTATGTACAAAAACTATTTAATTAGGAAGTATAACAACTGAGCCTTACAGCAGAAACTCAAAAGGAAGGCAACTTGCACCACCACCTGTTTCCCTGGGTGTGAGTTGTGCTTTGTGGAACAAGAGGGAGTGGGCTTTCCTAAGGAAGAGATGCACAATCTAGATCTCTCTAGTGCAGCAGCCTTCTATGTCAGTTCACCAGTCTTTAAAAGGAGAAAGAGGTACTATGAGCTTTAATTAATATTTGCAAAACACTTTAGGAACCTTGGATATAAAGTTCAGTTTGGGTCTTTATTGTTGACTCTTCCTTTAAGTGGCTTCTCAAGTATAAGTTATTTCAAAGAAGTCATTAATAAGGGTTTGGTTGCTACAAGAATGCAAAATGGGTGAGAAGTAGGTTACAGTAATATTCCTGGCATTTGAAATCTCTGTGGAAATTACCTACTGCTGTTAATCTTCACAAAAAGTTCACTGTCAACAAAGCCTTTAAAATGTCAGCTCTTTCTAAACGTCTTACATAACAAGAATTGATTCACTCATCTTTGGATTAATAGTTTGTGTTATTTTTTCCCTGTAGTTGAATGCCTTGTAAGTATAGATCATTCAACCAAAGTTCCTATACATGGGATCAAAATTTCAAACTGCCCAAAAACAAAATACTTGGCTCTCAATAAAAACAAATTTAAAAATGTCTGGATTTTTCCATCAAGCCTAAAACTATTCATGTAATGTACTACTGAATGAGGGTGCCAGGGAACAGTATTAACACCATGTGCATTGGTTTACAAGCCAGTATTATAGATCTTGTTCTTTGCTTGCTTTGTGTTAGACAGCTCTGATCACAGAACTTAGTTTCAGTCTGGAGAGCAATTTCATAGCTTTCTCTACAATAGTTGCCTATTTGCTAGCAGGCAGTTCTAGTAAAATGGACAACCATTATCTTCCCAAATATTTTACTGAAAGGGCCCCAGGTTTTTCGATGTGATAATGAGCTGTAATGTGGAATCTGTGACTAGTGGAACAATGCAGAACAGGATACTGCTAGGGGCACAGTCCAAAGAGTAGGTACAACCCCTTCAGGTATGTCTGTGGCTCACAGCAGTGCTGTATTTTGGTAATCCATGCTGGTTCTGTGTGCACTAGCTCTGAAACTAGGAGCAATGTTAGTGTGGCACTGCTCAGAGTGTAATTAGCTCTGCTGAGAGATTTTTTTTTTTTTTTTTAGTAAGGCAGGGGTACTTTTGGGAACCTCACATGGGCTAAAAATCTTACCGTGCTGTATCTTTGTTCTGGAAAATACCTACCTAAAAATGAATCACTAGAGCAAGTGTTGGGGATAAATTTAAGCTGGCATAAGAAGCAGCAGCAGCAGCTATCAGGACTTCTCAGTCATGCAGTACAAAGCTTTTACAAAAAAGGTTAGGATCATTATTCCTATTTTACAGCTGGAGAAACTGAAGCCATGTACAGTCCTCAACTGGATATGCATTGCAAGCTTAAATTGCATGCAATATGTATAGTGTATAGTACACAGTGTTTTATCAAAGAAAGATAGATTTTTGGCTTAAATATTTGACTGGTACCAGATGATCTAGGTTCTAATTTTGATTTACCCAGGAATCCACCGAGTATTTAATGCAAACTACATTAACAGCATAGGGAGCAGGAGCCAGGGCAATACGTACCTCCTGGAGCTATACAGACCTATAAAATGTTAGGTAAAGGAATGTGTGTCACGGTATAGGAAATATAGAAACTCTGGCTACACTTGGATTTCATTTTGATGCTCCTGGGCTGGGGATACTGTCACTCCCTATGCTCTTTCATTTTTCTGTGTAGCTCCCACTGTTTTTGTAACCTAGGCCAATATAAGTCTTTTCTGGACCCTTCTCTGTCACTGCTGCAAGATCATTTTAAATGTTGATCTCACTTTCTACATCCCCTTTCTCTGCACCTGTGTTATTTCAGTTTCTGTCATCATTTTGTTTGTGTTCTTTCTACTGTCATTGGTTTTTATTGATCATAGACTCTTGACCCTTCATACACTAATGTCATCAGCTTGGCATATCTTCTTACAATCTCCAATTCTCTTCCATTTTCCCCCTTCCTTTGCAACGTAGTGCTGCTACCTTGGGTGCAGACAGAAGTGACAATTTTTGCCCAGTCTGGCCACGGAAGGCAGCTTTTAGCTGTGACCAAACACAAGTGCACAGCTGCAGACATCTTAAAAAAAGGCTGATTGGGTGAAAATATGACCCCTCATTGCATGAGGTATGCTAAAGACATTTCAAAATGTAGCATCTTTTGTAACTTGTGTCTGCAGAGCTCCCAGCCTGTCACTGTTTTCAGATTGGGAGGAGGAGAGGGAGCAGAGGGAGTTCAATCTGGGGGGTTTTCATTCCCCCCGGAGGGTGGGGTGGGTGGATTGTAGCCCCCCACCCCTGAAGTGGGAGGACTCCAATTCACCCACCCCACTCTTCAGCACCAGGTGAGGAGCCCCAAGAACAAGCTCCCTCCACTACCTTTCCCTCCTCCCATTCTGCAAACTGCAAGCACTGGGCACTAGCAGAGAGCCATGGCCACTGTTGTGGGAACCTGACTGCAGACTCCCAGCAGGCAGCTAGATTCCTCTCCCCCTGAAACTAACAGGGAACTTCTGTTTGGTTTGGGGTAACGTTGTAACTCAGAACTCTTTGCAAAAATTATTCTGAGTTACAGTTAGGAGCTACACTTCTGTCTGCACCCTTGTGATAAAGTCCCTTTCCCACAGTGTGCTCTACCTTCACTGCCACCTCCTTTTGTCTTGCATCTTCCCTCATCTCTGCTGCTTGCTTTTGTCATTTTGCTTTTCCACACATACATCCCCCATAACATTCTAGTTTTCTGGCAAGGTTCAGTGATTGTGCTTCATTGAAGTTCTCCCAACTCCTAGAGTAACAGATTCTTAGCTTTTTGCTATTACAGGCAGCCCCAGTTTACCACTCTTAATTGGTTCCAGAGAAACCGAGTGCAAAGCGAAACTGCATTAAGCAAAACTCATTTCCCCATAAAAATGAATGTAAATAGAGATTAATTGGTTACTGTGTGCCTTGCCGCTGCCTCTCCCCACTCCCCCGCCCACCTGCCAGCACTCCACCCCATGTACCAGCTCGGGCCTGTGCTCCTCCTGCTCTGCTCTGGGACCCTACCGGTCCTGGCCCTGGGCACTGGCACAGGTCCCATGCTCATGCCCAGCCCCACCTCGCTGCTTCTCACTGCTGCCGCCTCTCCGCACCCCCTCACCTGCCTGCTGGCCTCTCCAATCCCTCTTGCCAGCCCAGGCACTGGCACTACTGCCACCAGGCACCGATGCAGGCCCTGTGCTCCTGCCCCACTCTGGGCACAGGCCCCTGCTGGCCCTGGCCCCAGGCACTGGCGTGGGCTTGTGCTACTTGTCTCTGTCACCACCGCTTCTCCCCACCCCCCTGCTCTCCAGCCTGGGCACCCGTGCTTCTTCTGCCCTGCTCTGGGTGCGGGCTTTCACTGGCCCCAGCATGGGCCAGTGGAAGCCCACAGGCCGCATGCTCCTGGCCTGCACCTGTTGCACAAACGGCTAGTTTCGTGCCCCTGGAGGCTTGTCCAATCCACCTCTAGGAGAGAGTCTCACACACAGGCTGGGTCCAATTTCAGATTTATTGTTTGCAAACAAGTTCGACAAGGGAGCTTAATTTACTCAAATCCGTGTCGACCCCAAACAGAGTCTGGGGTTCCTTTTTATAGCTAACATAAACAAAAGATTCTAACGTGTCGCGTAATTATTGGTAGCCCAAGTATTACGTCTTACAACATATGTCTAGCAGGTACATGTTCTATGATGGTTTACATACATGTCTCATTTACATCTTAAATCTCCTCCCTGGGGCCGTCCTTAAGTCCATTTCGGTCATTCTTTGGTCAGGGTTTGAGTTCTTTACATCCGCATCTTTCCCTGTGCCTCTTCTCTTATCTCTCGTAAGGAGTTATTTATTGCATCTGTTCTTGGCTATGTCTGTAGAAGTCTAGTGCTACTCGTAAATCTATCATTGGCCTATATGCCTTAGCAGAAGCAATTGTGTAGTGAAGCCAAACAGTTCTCAGCTGTGAAGCCTTTGTGTAGTGAGATGAGACATTTTTATCACGCAGCTGCTATACAAACGTTATTGCAAAATCATAATGACTAGATTATAATATATTTTTACCACAATTCCCCCCTCAAGATGCTTTCTAACTCTAATCTTAATAATTTTCAGCTATGGCTAACTTCTGATAATGCACAAACATCTCTTGGTTGACGACTGACTGTGCTGTTCGTGTCACAAGAGCCATGATGCAGGGTATAATACAGGGAAGCAAACAAAGTATTAATATTAGCAGACAAAAGATTAAGAACGCTCCCCTTAACCATCCAAAATTAGGGAGCCAGGATGTAAACCAATCAAAATTCCACCCGTTTTATGTTTGGACTGGGACATGTGTTATCTCCTGTATTTTATCCGCTAAGGCCTTTATCAATTCACCATTAT
>NW_005842029.1:360675-388616 GCF_000455745.1 Alligator sinensis | reverse complement strand
ATCCGCATCTTTCCCTGTGCCTCTTCTCTTATCTCTTGTAAGGAGTTATTTATTGCATCTGTTCTTGGCTATGTCTGTAGAAGTCTAGTGCTACTCGTAAATCTATCATTGGCCTATATGCCTTAGCAGAAGCAATTGTGTAGTGAAGCCAAACAGTTCTCAGCTGTGAAGCCTTTGTGTAGTGAGATGAGACATTTTTATCACGCAGCTGCTATACAAACGTTATTGCAAAATCATAATGACTAGATTATAATATATTTTTACCACACACCCAGCACAGGCCACATGCTCCTGCCCCCCACCCTGGGTGCCGGCCCCTGCCAGCCCTGGCCCCAGGCACTGGCTTGGGTCCTGTGTTCCTCCCCTCTTTTGCAGCCACTTGTCTCTACACCCCGGCCCGCTCCAGCACGTGTCAGCCTGGGTCCGCGCTTCTGCCATCCCACCCTGGGCCCTCATGCCTGCCTGCCCACTCACTGCCACTCATTCACTTCCCACTCGCTGCCACTGCTGCCACTGCTGCTTCTCCCACCCTGCCTGCCTGCCGAAACTCTGATTCCACTGAGTGCTATAGCGAAAATGGCTGAGCGCTCAGCAGAATTGGGTATCAATTCCAAATGAGCGCTATAGTGAAATAGTGCTAATTGAAACTGCATTAAGCAGGGGTTGCCTGTAGTAGTTTGGGTTATAACATGAATAATGCTGTGCTGGAAAAACTTCTGCATAGGGTAAAAAAATCAATGGAGCAAGAACCTCAAAATCCTAAACTCCCTTTAGAAATCTAACAAAATTGTCAAACAAATTTAAAATGTCTTGTTACACATCTTTGATACAATTCTGATGTTTTTAAACATTTGATATCCTAGTTGTCATTTTATATCATACATTTCAGAAATGAGGAAAACTAGTTTATTTCACTGATGCTTTATGAATATACTATTTTTTTACTCAGTGATATTTCATCAAGTGAGCTCATTAAGAATGAATAGCCTTAACCAAGATTTGGTTGTCTTCTTCCTAGCCTATTACTTTGCTAATGGAATCATCAGATGCAATGAACCTTGCTTGTTTAACAGCTGGATACTATAGACTGCTGGTTGATTCAAGGCGCTCAATATTTAACATGGCCAACAAGAAAAATACGGGAAACCGAGAAGCAGGTATTTCTTATATCATGCATTAATAGTTGTCAAGTGTATACAAAAAGGGCAGACAAGGTTCCTTGGGTGAATTTGATATCTTTTATTAGACCAACCCGAATAGCTGGAGAATAGTTATTAAGCAAGCTTTCAAGTTCAAAAACCCTTCGTCAGGCTAAGGAGGTTTCAGCAGTTGGTGTGTGCTCTTCCTGGATGGAATGAAAAGTAAACAAGCCAGGGGCTGGGCTGGGGAGGGCATGATGACCTAAAATAAGGTCCATGAAAGCAGGATCTTATTGAAACAGATGTAACCATACAAGGCAGAACAGATGACTAGACTGTGGCTGAGGGCCCTGGTACATGTTCAGATTAAAGCTGGATAGAAATCAACTTTTACACATTTTCTATCACTAATTTTACAGCTGGTTGGCTCTTTTGATAGGTGGATAGTCATTTTTCTCATGTGATAATTACTTTGTACATGTAGCTGTTCTAAATTTGTTGTGTGATTAACCAGTTTATTGTGTAATACATGTAATGTGTAGCGAGGGCCTGACTGTTATAATGTTAAAGTTAGATTCATGGTGTTTTAAAATTCAGCCTTTGATAACATCCCAAAGGTAAAATAACACCATTTTGGGGACAGCTGCAGCCTCTCTGTGCAACATTGAGAGGAAAAAGCAGGAGAGTCGAAGTGGGTAGATATGGGGTGTAGCGGGAAGTGGGAAGCTGTTTACTATATGTAGAAGTGAATGGGCATTGGGAAGCACAGGTGGGTGATAGCCAGGGAAGCAGAAGTGAGTGAAGTGAGGTGGAGTGGAGATTTGAAGTTCTGGGTATCTTTGGGAGAGTCTGTTGTTGTTCTGTATACCTTGTGGGTTGTTTTGCCTTTTATTGTAAGCCTCCCTGAGCCTTCTTGGGGAGGGCAGCCTATATCTCTAATAAAAAAAAAAAAAATGAATGACATGTCCAATATACTCCTAATGCCTCAATGAAATAAATAAATGATAACCTATTTAAACAGTTATTTTAACATTTTCTATATCTAGGAATATGAGGTGCTGTGTTTCTTTTAATGAGTCTTAAAATATGATTTTACCTAGCTCTTGTTTTATTCTGTAATCTTTTATCATAAAACCATCTGGCTAAGATTAATTCTTAAATCTAAAACTCCTTAACATAAAGTAGAAATGAGTTTGGAAATGCTTTGACTGCTGAACACAGTTATCCTATTCAAAATACAGATTACACAGGATTAACAAATTATTATTATCAAATTGCATGGAGTGACTCCTTTGTTAAACAACTGTTGCTTTTATGTTTTTATATTATAGGAATTGAAAGCAGAGGCAAGCTCCATGCTCCTGAGTGGAACTATATACCAAAAACTACCACATTTGCGGCTGAAGGAGATCGAGAGGCCCATATTACTTTTGTGGACCCAAAACAGAAAATGGCAGATCTCTCTGAAAGTCCCTTATGTCAAAAAGACCACAGGCATCTGTACATAGAAAATACCTATAATTCAGGTGGATTTGATGAGCAGCTAATAAAGCCAGGTGGCCCCACTGAGACAGAAGCAAACAGAGGTTTAAATCAGCAGTCATTGCTGTCACTTTCAGGATTGGAATCCAGCAAGAAAGCACAGGATTCACCAAGGGGAGCAAAAGTATCCTTTATTTTTGGAGATCACAGTTTGGATGGCATCAGTCCCCAAACTCTTGGCTATGAAAGACTTTTGGATGAAAGTCCAGAAGTGTTAGAGAAGCAAAGAGCTATTTATATTAGTAATGCCAATGATATGAAAGGTCTAGAATTGTCGCCAGATGCTGAAAGCATTCAGTTTGCTGCAAATTCTGTTTACGCAAGCATAAATGACAGCAAGATATTTGGAGCTGCAGAAGGGATAGAAGAGCCTTTATTGCATGACATTTGTTATGCAGAAAACACAGATGATGCTGAAGATGAAGATGAAGTGAGCTGCGAGGAAGATATTATGGTAGGAGAAATTAATAGGCCCGCCATTCTCAGCCTTTCTGGTTCTAGTGATGACATTATTGATTTGACCTCACTCCCCCCTCCAGAAGGTGATGATAATGAAGATGACTTCTTATTGCATACCTTAAACATGGCCATTGCTGCTCCTCCTCCTGGCTTCAGGGACAGTTCAGATGAGGAAGACTCTCAGAACCAAACAACACAGTATAGAGAAGAAAAGGAACAAGCTAGTGATCCAGGAACTGATGACATTCCAGTGTCACTCATTGATGCTGTCCCTACTAATACAGAGGGCAAATGTGAAAAGGGGCTAGATGATGCTGTAGTTTCTACTCTTCAAGCACTAGAAGCTTTGGCTGCTTCAGAGGAACAGCAGACAAATGACAATTCAGGTTCTTTCACCATAGTTACATTTATTCATTGAACACCATCCCATTTCATTCATTTGAACCATTTAGTGTTGGAAACATTCCATTCTCTATGTTTTTACCATCATTTACATGCATCACATTCCATGTCATGTAGTGGAACTACCAGTACGTTGTTAAGTTTTTTTTCTTGGGACCTGTGCAATAAACTCAAGAGTATTCTTACAAGCATATTTTTGTATTTAACACACCCCATTTGCTTATCAGTTTATCCAAGTGCCTCAGATGCTTTCATTAATTGACTCTTATCTTTTGTGGCTTGCAGGTGTAGCAATCTTGCGAGCATATAGCCCTGAGTCATCTTCAGATTCTGGCAATGAAACAAACTCTTCTGAAATGACCGAAAGCTCTGAACTGGCTACAGCACAGAAACAGTCAGAAAATTCCACACGTATATTTTTGGCCACTAGTGAAGGCTACCAACACCTCATGGAAGAGCAGACAGAGTTCCCCATTGCTAAGAATCAGGCTGGAGGATCACTTATGAAATCCTCACAGTCTTTGATTAATCGGCAAGCTGCAGAGCTACAATCAAAAGTTGTGCCTTCAAAGCAGATTCTTCATACAGATAACATGGAAATGGAACCAGAGACTATGGAAACAAAATCGGTCACTGACTATTTTAGCAAATTGCACATGGGGTCCTTGGTATATTCTTGCACTAGTAAAAGGAAAAATAAGGTGACTGATGGAGAAGCAAAAGCAGCCTCTGATGGCAATGCAACTGTGAAAAAGCAGCCGGGAACTAAAAAAGCAGAGACTGATGAAGACCTAAAAGGTAAATTTGGTAGTCTTGCATCAAGAGACAGTCAGCGTGTAAGTACTTTTAATATGGAAAGACCTGCTTTTCGCCAAAGATGGTATGCTGCTTCTGATGATGGAGCATCAGATAAATCAAGCTCAGAAATAGTGAATGGGAAGACATTTCCAAGAGTTTCTGTCCTTGGTAAAACAGAAGTTGACTGTAAAGATGAAGTGGATCCTGAAGTGGATCAGGATGATACTTTAGGACTTGGCCAGAGTGAAGGCTTTTTGTCTGACATGACTAGTGTGTCTTCAGCCAAAGACCTAAATGACACAGAAGATGTGGAGTTATCTGCAGATGACCATCCCTCAAAGCTTCCAGAAGCTGAGCAGAGTGTGGCAAGACTTTGTGAATATCACTTGGCCAAGCGCATGTCCTCTCTGCAAAGTGAAGGCCATTTTTCTCTGCAAAGCTCCCAGTGCTCTTCAGCGGATGCAGGTTGCAGCACAGGCAGTAGCACTTGTGCTACCCCCGTTGAATCTCCTCTTTGTACTTCTGATGTTAAGCACATTATTTCTGATTCATCAGTTAAGGGCATTGGCTATATCCCAGCAGATGAAAGAGCTGCCATTCTTCCAAACCATGGAGGAACTTACAAGGAGCTACATCAGCAGTCTGAAGCTGTGTGTCATAGAATGACAGTGCCTGTCATGCATTCAGCAATTAACGCTGAACCATTATTTGGCACTTTGAGAGATGGATGTCATCGGATCCCCAAGATAAAAGAAACTACAGGTACAGCAATAATAAAGCACTTCTGAAGCACATATTTAACAGGGAAAATGTGTAAAAACTAGGTGTGAAGATTATGTTGTCCTTATCTGAAAGAATATTGTCAAGCTGCAGTGGACAGTAAAATTAGACCTAGACCATTTCTGTTCATTTTCACTTTCTGTTTCTAATGTGTGAATGCACTGTTGGTTCTTAATTACAAACACTGCAAAGAAATATTTGAATTAACCCCCCTCCCCCACAATTACATTTTATTAAACAGAAGGAAAAAAAACATTTCCATTTATTATTTGCTTTCAAAAACTGTTTTCTAGTCTAAATTCTCTATGACATGATGGATACTGGAAAGAATATTGCTTGGATGCTATGCCACAGTGTCTCAAATTTATATTTCATTTGAATTTCTGAATACATAGGGCCAGATCCTAGTCCACCTCTTAGGCACCCAAGTGACTTGGAGACATGTAAGTGTGATCCAGTGCAACCATGTGTAAATTCTTGAAGAACCATTAATGTTCTCCAATATGCCTCATTTTAACTTTAACACAAAGCAGTAGCATAACTAGGGGTGGGTAAGAGGGGATCTCATTCTGGGATCAGGTTAGAAGGGGTGCTGGAATCACCCCCCACCCCGTGAACTCTTGGTAGACCATGCTCACCTTTGGAGCTAAATTCTGCTTCACTTGCTAGACACTTAACACATAGCTGATGCAGTAGGCTTTATAGGACCAGGGTCAAGGAGGCATTTTACCTCACCTGCAGGGTAACATAGACTTCTATACTGTAACTGGGGAGTCAGTATAAAGCTAGTGGTGCCCTGATGTGAGTTCTGCTTCAATCTGCAGAATCATACAGGTCCCATACATTTCAATGGAAAGCCCTTGGAGACCTCCACAGAGAGGGCCTCAGTTACCCAGGAAACATGGGACTCCCCAATCATTTCAGTGGTAAATTTTCATCTCTGCTGTGATGTATCTGATGACTGGTTGGAATTCCACTTATTCCCCCACCTCCCCACACATACTTAGCAGGGCTTCTGACCTGAGCAAATAGACACTAAATAGACAACTGTCATTCTTTTTACCAACCAGTATTAAGCTGCTTCTCCTTCTCAAGTAGCTTAATGATTACAGCATTTAGCCAGAATGTGGGGAACCTGGGTTTTGCCCCACCCAGGTTTTGAATCCACACTTCCTGTTTGTATTCACACTTCAACTGTTTCCTGAAAAGCCTTTTTTCAGCCATTTCTGCCCCACAGCCATCTGGTTAGGGCATCCTAACCAGATGCATATGGGGCAGGCTGCCCTAACCAGACAGCAGAAATGGGGCAGAAATGGCTGAAAAAAAGCTTTTCACCCCTTGGTATTGAAGGTACCCACTGGGCAGCCAAGATTGAGTCCTAGAGGTAGGAGGGAGCCCAGAGTTCCCACCTTCCTGGCCCCTGCTCCCTATTTATTTTACCCAATACCTTTTTAATGCCAAATACATTATACACAGTGATACCAGTAGGTTATGGTACTACTGTAGATTTTATTTCAGTAAGAAGGGGCAGGATCCAGCTCACTGGAGTTGCAACAGTACAGGTGGGAGGGGCTTTGCGCTGTAGTTAACAAGGTGATCTGGAAAGAAATGCATCATCAATCCTTAGTATGCCCTCTCCACCGTTCTATGTAAGCCAGGTGTGGTAAGAGATGCCACAGGAGAATTGGTTTCAGGAGAGATTTGACAGCAGAGTCAGCTGGTATCCTTATGACTAATCTACAAGGCTTTCTCCTCCCTCTCCCCAAACATAGAGAAATATGTCTTCATGTCTTCATGTTAGGGTTCTTAGGGACAGCCTTCCAAGAGGCTTCTCTTACATGAAGAAATACTATTACAAGGACTGTTACTGGAGTATCTAAGTCAGCCTTATTGGAAAGGAGTTTCAAGCTGATAGATGTGAAGAAAGCTTGCTGTCCCCCTGAAGGCTGTTTGTATGGGGGGGGGTTTCGAATGGTTCTATGCCTTTTAAATTGCAAACGATGTAGAACAGTTTCCATTTCCTTGAGCCACCATCAGACACCCTCTTGCTTATTCTTCTTGTTTCTTGATGTTGCTTCCCTCTCTTGGCTGCTTGCGGTCCTGTCTGGCCTGTGGTCTGGTGATTAGGAAACTGCCTTTGATGAGGAAGGTTGGGATTTATATCCCCTCAACAGGAAGTGGGCCTAGAATCTGAGTCTTCCATGTCCTGCTTTGGTGCCTTGACCTTGAAGTCTACTGGGCAAAAAGTAGGCACCAGCAACATGCTGTTCTGAGTACAGTGTTAACCAGTAACTAGTCAGAGCCCTTGTTTTTCTGCAATTTGGAGGCTTGGTCTGATATTTTTGTGTGTCTGTTGCAAAGTTGAATTGCAATGGAGCATAAATGCAATTATACACCTTTGCAGCAGCATTGAATCACTTCCAAGCATACATGGCAGGACAAATTTAGTTGCATTATGTGAAAATGTGGCTGCATAAAGAATTCAGGCAAGTTAGCATGATTTGAGGTGTTGCACAAGATGAAGCAAAATTTTGTGTGATGCAGATGCCTAAAAATTATATAAATGTCAGGTGTCTCACCAGTGGAGTAGAATTCTGCCTTTACATGCCTAAGTACACGCTCACTAAATGTAACAGGATCTTTACAGCTAGATTTATGGCAATTTAGAAGAGAAAAATCTGAGATTAATTACTATACACTAAGTGTTCCTACCATTTCTAACACCCATCAAGGAGCAAACTATCTGCAAATTTATAGTATAGTGTGACTATATGGCTAGTATTTCTTTCACTGAAATAAAGAATATTTATCTCTTGATAAGCCATTGAAAGAAAATATGAAAGTTGCATTGTTGATAGGCCAGGGAAAAGGCTCAGAGCACTAACCGTATAGAAGAAATGTCATTCATTAAGTATGAATGCATTTAACTTGGAATCTGCTTGTAAGTGTATCCTGTAAGGACAGCTTATCAGAGGCAGGCAATTATTTTGGGCAGAGGGCCGCTTACTAAGTTTTGGCAAGACATCAAGGGCCGCATGACAGGCAGGCAGGGGCAGATAAATATTACTTTTCTAAATTTTTTAGGGACCCCACGGGCCAGATAGAATGGTCTGGCGGGGTGCATCCGGCCCGCGGGTTGTATTATGCCCACCCCTGGCTTACAGGTGATTAAGTTAGTACAACGTTTTCAAGAGATTTTATAAATGTTGGGGTTTTTTTAAATTAGTTTAACAAAAGATTTTAGCTCAGGTACAAACAAACCCTTTATTAGTTGCAAATCAAACACAGCAGCAATATGTTAATGTATGAAAACCAGAAAAATTAAATATCATAAACCAAATGAAGCAATTTCTTCTCACTGCTTTAGACTGGCCTAAGACAAACCTACCTTAATAGCTTTAAAAGGAAAGCAGGAACATGCTGCTCAGGAAAGTGCATGATCACTTACAATGCATCTCTTACATCTGCCGATTTATTTAATGATACAAGTTAGTTAAATCACTGTAACTGAACCCTGAAGGAAACAAGGTTAAAACCGAGAGAGGTAGTTAGCTTTGTGCCTCTGACGTCAGGCTGAATGCATGGTACAGTTAAAGCGGCAATGGTTGTGCACCCTGTGTTGTCATAGAAGCATGCAAGCATAATAGTTGCATCCTAAAAGCTATTATCAATATTGATATGGATATAATTGTTATGACTGTCTATATCCTAAGAACCCATTTTGGGGGAAAAAGGAGGAGTATAAAGGGACACAAATTATCAAATTATTTCAATTTTAATTAAATAACAGATTTTTCAATTTGCTAATATTCTTTGAAGTACTAAATAGGAAATTTCCATTCCACGCACCTTAGGGGTTGTTTGTGGAAATGTTTTAGAATTTCATTCCTACTGTCTCCATTTTTAAATCAGAGTAGGCTAATGCGTAAGTATACATAAATGTGAACATGTTGATGGATGTTCCATATTAGTGACATACCAAAATCTTTCTCTTTCCTGAAAGACAAACGTTTATGCATGAATGGTATATTAAGTGAAACAGAGACCTTTAAAAATATTAAGAACCCGTCTGGACAGTTTATTTCCAAAAATAAAAGAAAAAAGGTGGAGGAGGGGAAGGGAAGGACAGTATATAAAATATATCTAGAAATTCAGTCTACATGTTATCAGAGTGATGCTTAATTATTCTCTCTTGTTCTTCTACTACCCCTAGTGTAGCTTTCACAGAGCCTGAAAAAGGAAGACAAGGAGGCATGCCTTCAACTTTTCCTAACCAGCCTCCAGCTGACACCATCATGCTATCATCCATGTTATCAGAATCAAAGGTGCCAAGTCAAAATCAAGACTCTTGTGACATTCCCAAAGCAAACCAGGTATGTGAGGCAGCAGTCAGTTTACGGCCATATGACATCATAGGAGGAAGCCTCAGGATGCCATGTAGCAGAAAAGTTTTGAGACGCAGTAGCAGCAGCATTGTTGCCGGGTCCACAGGCATTGAGATGCTCTTTGAGAAAAAGAAGGCTGCAGTCAGTTTGAAGTCTCTAGACATCATAGAAAGAGATGAATCCAGGTCAGAGAAAAGGGTAGAACTCCCACTGGGCAGAAAGCTATCAAAAAGCTATTCGCAAAGTTCTATGAATGTCACCAGTGACAGTAAAGAGAATAAAAGGTCTTCACTCATGAGCGCCATTCAAAAGGACTCCAAACAGTATAGAACGTTGCCCTTACGAAAGCTGGATGCCAGCAACTGGAGATGTCATGGCCCATTTAGCTACTGTTTCCTAAGCCGAAGAAATGATGATGATGATGAAGATGTACACAACAACCAGCTCTCTTGCCTCTATGAACCACAGATCCCATGTGAGCTACTAGAGCCAGTCAGTCAGTCTTTCTCCATTGAAACTGAGAGGAACGCTGTTGAGTCACCCCAAACTGAGGCAAACTACACACATGACAAAAGCAATGCTGAAGACCAAGGTGGCCAAATTGATACAAACCTCGATGACGTGGCCTTTGATGCACGAATCGCCAGAATCAATGTGATGAAGGAGAAAATGTATGCAATGCCTGATGGATTTCTTGCAGCACAAAAGGATGCCAATGAGCTACTCTCACTGGTCCAAGGATGTGTGGAGAAGAGAGAAGATCTACATCGGGAAACATATGACCTTAAACTTTCTCAGTACAAACAACTGTTATCTATAGAATCAAGACAGTTGGGAAGTGCCTGCAGGAAAATGGCCATGGCTGACAAAAGCCCTGAGGAAATGCTTTTAGCTATGACTTCCAGCTTCCAAGTACTCTGTTGTTTAACAGAAGCCTGCATGCGTTTAGTTAAAGTCATGAACTCTGAACCACAGCAGCAGGAAATTATAGCTAAGATAGATGAGGTTGTCATAAACTACATTTGTCTTCTGGAAGCTGCAGAAGCAGTGTCAGGCAAGACCTCCGGTGATCCTAGCATTAAACTCTTGGCTCGACATTCAACTACCATGGCCGCTATTGTAAGCACACTAACACGTTCTCTTAAAATGCTTTTAAATAAATAAAACACAAAAGTCACTTCATAATATACCTTTGCAAAGCCATACATGAAAACTTTTATTTACTGTATGTGTATGAACTAATGTAACAAACTCAGCTCTCTCTGTATATTTTGTTATTTTATATAAAATAGGTATGAGATTAAAAAAAAAGTTATAATACCGAACATTGACAAAGTACTGACCAGTTCTATCCTTCTGTTTGTATAAAAACAAAAACAAAAAACAAACAAAAAATTCCCATACAAGAACGTGTTGACATTTGGCTATTTTTCATATAGCCAAATCTACAGGTGTAGAAAGTGAGCTTTTACAGCCTGTTATGACAGAGGAATTGTTTCCTGTTCCCTCCAAGTTTACACTTGGAGAAGACTCTGTGTTTAGAAATAAGAAGTGGAATCATAATGTATATAACACAGTATTTAATGTTTTAAAATTATAATTTTTAAGCATTGGAAATAACAAAAGGACATTTAAAATCCAAGAGACTATTATAACTTACTAGAGAATATATATATAATAAATGACTTTTGTTCATATAGTTGGGTTACCTGATTCTTCTTTTCTAGGAAGTGTTTCTTGTGTTGCAAATAGAGAAAGATCCCATATCAGGATCCCATATATTATGTGGTAGAATATTGCATTTTAGGAACTATGGGAAAAGTGAAGGGTACCTGGAGGATGGGGCAGCATACTGAAGAACGTGAAAGAAAGCTAGAGTGAAATGTTTCTTTCTTCAATGAAAGGACATATGGGGAAGCATTGTTTTCATTCAAGACAAAAAACAGAGCTAAGGAAAAGAGAAGCCAGAAGAAGTTGTTAGGAAGTTCCCCTACTTACTACATTTTCATCATGACTAAATGAATCATGCCTAATTTGGTAAGTACATGTTCCCACAGTAATCTTGAAGTTAAACAACCACCAAGGCAAGAGATTTCAGAGTTTCCTCTATTAGGCTTCAAAATGAGAATCACTTAGCTAATTTACTGGATGTGCTTGATATAAGTAATTACAGCACATTTTTTCCCATAATTTCACATAAAAGGCCTGAAAAACCAACAGACAAATTAGTCCTGGTTTGAAAAGTGCTGTATTGTATCAAGAGCCAAGCTTTCTATTCTGAGTGAGGAGGCCTAAACCATTAGAATGGAATTGGCTTTTGTTAAAAAAAAACACCCTGAGTCACTATTGTTGCAAAGAATAAGCTATCATATAAAAAACCAAGCAGGGTTGTTTTCTTGAATCAGGCAAAAAACACCTTCCAGAGACTCTACTCCAGCATATAGGTGCATAAAGCACCACAGGAGTGAAATTTAGACAACTATAATCAGTTTCACTGCTGATATTTCTGGTTCACTGATGGCATTTCATTCTGAAAAACAGGAAATTTCTCATCTGTGGTGTCTGAGCATTTTGAACTGAAAAGATTAAGAATTTTTTTTTAGTTGGGTCTTGTTCTTTTGCTTTCTTTAAACACCAGTAACAAGTCTGAGGCAAAGGGTAACATTTTCAAGCATGCCAAAGTGATTTGGATGCTTACTTGTCAATTTCAAAATGAGACACTAAGAACCAAAGTTCCATTAATCTTCAATCAAATTTCACTCTTTAGCTCCTTAGCGCCTAAATAAGATCATGGGATGAAAGAGATCTCTTGGATCAAAGAATCCAGTTCCCTGCAGTCTCAGGCAACCAGGACATAAAATCCATTTAATAAAATGGCCAAGCTTCATCTTCAAAGGAGTTTGTTTTTATGTTTGTTAATGGAGGACTGTTCCAGTACATCACTGCTCTGACATTTAGATACCTCTTGCTTTTTTTTGCTTAAATTTATTCATGACCAGTTCATAGCCATTGTTTTTGTGATAACATTTTCCTTTAAACAGCTCCACCCACACCACCCCCAATGTTTATCACCCCAATGTATTTTTAGAGAGCAATGTCTAAAATCTCTAGATCCCTTCACAACCATGCTACACTAAACTGGCTACTGTCTAAAAGTGGACTATTGTTAATAACCACGATCATCCTAGGAGCCCTTCCCTGCACCTGTTTTAGTTTAAATTCATCTTTCTCAGCAATGAGTAACCAGAAGTGTACACAGAATTCCAGAGGAGATCCCACATATACTTTGTACAATGGTTAATACTTTTCTTTTATTGGAAATAACTTTCCTAGGAAGCCTTTTTCACAGCTGCATCCCTGCTCTTCCTATAAATGCCTAGTACAGCCAACTCTTTCCCCTCCTCAAACACTTCCAGTTGATGAATTCTCATAGCAGAAATACTACTTGTTGTCCCTAAGTACATGTACTTGCACCTCCTAGTATTAAACTCCATCCAGTTTCCTTTTGTCCTTAAAGTCATCCAGTGCTTCCTGCATATCTTGATTCTCCTCTGCATTGCTGATGCCTCCCAACTTTATGTCACCAACAAATTGCATTGCCATGTTCCTTCTTTTATCCATTAATGAACATATTAAATAGTAAACAAAATCAATCCTTGCATAATAATACTATTAACCTCCCTCAGACCTAAGAGTTCCTCTTTCAGTACATTCCCATTGTTATCTCCCCTACAGCAACTTCCATATTATGCTCACTAATCCCCAGTTTCTGTAGTTTTGACAGCTATTTTACTGAAGTCAGGATTGATTAGGTTGTCTGCATTTCCTTTGTCTAAAAAAATAGCTAATTTATTCAAGAAAGACCTCAAATCAATCTGGCATCTTCTAGTCTGGCATGGATAACCCCAAATTGTAATTTATCCCATTTCCTAGGTACCTCCATGTCTTATTTTATTCATTTCTTAAGTATAAATACAGCCTTTGCTATTCTGCATTCTTGATTTGACAAATTTATTAAGAATTCTTGCAGCTGGACTTCTGATTTCATGAGCCAGTTCTTTCAGGATTCTGGGAAATGTTCCAGTCTCTTTGTGACCATGTTAATTTTTTTGAGTTTTGTATACACTTCAGATGTTGTAAATTCAGTTTCCTTTCTCTTGTTCTCATTACTCGTTGTGCCTTTGCTGTCCATGGTCAACATAATCCTCCTTTCTGAGAAATAATGCCAATTTTTCAGGTAGGTTTGGAACCATAGCAGGATTACATTTAATTTCTATCCCATCCTTGCTGTGGAAGCCTTGTTTCTTTTTTCATTGTCTTTCTACTTATATGGCAAAAGAACCTTTTGCTATCTAATATCCTTTGCAAGATGTAATTCAGTTTGACTTTCCACCAGTAGAAATCTTTTCAGGAGAGGGAATGTACAGATGTTCAGCTGCAGCTGCCACCTCTCCCCTGCTCTCCACACCTTCACCAGACTGGGACGATTTTGGTCTGGGGAAGACGTTCAGAGCAATGATTGCTCCACTCCTTCTGGTCCCTCAGGGAAGCAGAGAATTGGGGAAAGATTGGGATCTGGGGAATGGGTGGAGAGCAGCCTCCTCCACCCTGCTGTTGGTCTTTAGAGCCAGAGTAGAGGGAGCAGCATGGCAAAGCCCCCACCTCCTCCTCAGACCAGAGACCCCACTGCTGCAGTACCTTCCTGGACCAGTCCAGATCAGATTTGCAAGTGTTCACTCTTGCAAGAGATTTTGTTCTTACAGGGAGGTTAATTCAAGTTCAGACTGGAAGATCTGTCTCCTAGGAGGGGCATGTTCCCACTGGTGAAACTGAGAGAATGCTTGTACACTCATAGTTTCTATCCAGAAAACCTCATTTTTTTCTGGTAGGAACATAACACCTGTATGTGGCCTATCTCCTAATTTCCAGGATCCTTTTGAGGTGGCAATTAGGAGCTCCCTTTCCCACAACTTTCTGTCTCTTGCCTCAGGTACGAGTTTCAGATGGCATTTGCATTTTTGAATTAATGAAATTACAAGTTGTCTCCATTTAAATTCCTTAGTTCTTCAGTCTACTGGACTAAACCAAAGTTTGCCCATTTGAGAACCTGAGGGCTTGCATCCACCACAGCATAAAGGAAGGCAGAAATCTTTGGGACAAAAGCTGCCTTGTGATAACTGCATGTGTATACACAATTGCTTAGTTCTCTGTGACAGCCCTTAGGGCAAACACAGAAGTGCTGCTCCCCGTTGTAACTCAGAACACTTTGCAGGAAGCATTCTGAGTTACGATGATCCCTGGACCAAACAGAAGTTCATTGGTTGGTTCCAGCAGGGCGGGGAATCTAGCTGCTGGCTGCAGCCTGCAGCTGGTTTTCCCTAGCAATGGCCCCTCTTCTCCACCAGCCCATACTGTTTTCAGAATGGGAGGGAGGAAAGGGAGCAGAAGGAGCTCTTTCTAGGGGTTCTCCAGCCAGTGCTGGAGGATGGGGTGGGAGGCTTCAGTTCACCCACCCCATCTTCCAGCAGGGGCTGAAAAAACACCCAGACCAAACTCCCTCCACTCCCTTTCCTCCCTCCCATTTTGAAAACAGCTCAGAGGCTGGGAGGCAGCGCAGACACAAGTTACTGAAGATGCTATGTTTTGAAATGTCTTTGTCTGAATCCTCATTCAATGAGGGTTCAGATTGTTGTGGGATCAGGCTCTTTTAAGGTTCTTTGCAGCTGTGCATTTCTGTTTGGTCATCTGCTTTCAGGGGCTAGATCAGGGAAAAATTGTCACTTGTGTCTGTACCCTTAATGAAGTAGAGCTAAACTACTTGGATTAGCTTTCCTTTACCAAAGGTAAAACTGTGCATGTGGGCAGTTACCATAGAGCAGGTGACATGCATAAATCACCTTATGGTAAACTATCCTTAGTTACAGGCTGGTTTTGCTTATCTTTTTGTTTAATTTAAACTAAAGCAATTGACAGTCACTTGATCCTAGGCTAGTTGCTGTGACCAGCTCTTCTATGATGTCTCCTCCTGTTAACAAAACCAAGTATAAATTGTTTATATTGCTTTCAAAATTGTAAGTTAAGCTCCCAAGTACTTGGATGCTTCTAAAAATATATATATATATCCTAAAGTCTTCTGTGATGGAAATCCATTTAACTCAAATTACAGTTGACAGAGCTACATCAAACATGAATTTGACCTAATTTGCATTACCAATATTAATAATTCTTTTTTTCTATTGCATTATAATAGAATCACCTTGGAGCCTCAGTCATGACCAAGGCTTCTATTAGGAGAGGTGCTGTCCAAGCAAAGCACAAACATAATCCCTTTCACAAAGAGTTTATTGCTGTGAAGAATGCCGCCCAAGTTGACCACTCTAATTCAGGGCTTCACAGTGACAGCCGTATGGAATGGCCCATTTGGACAAAGGAAAATTAAATAATAAAGTGCATCTGTCATGATGCACAACAGTTCTGAAATCCCTGAAAAATATTCTGTGTGTGTTTCCTTGACTTGGGCAATCAGAACACAAAAGGAGGCAGTTACTTTTTTATTTCTCAACAGCCAATTCTGTTTTCCTCCAAATGTTCTGTGGACAACAATCTGAGACCTTCTGTCAGACATAATAGAGTTTAGAAGCCCTTGACAAGTTAAACCCCATCAGAGCCATTTAATGATGATGTAGTTGCTGATTTGATCTGCCCAGTGAAAATTGCAGTCTATAAAAACTAATAATATTTGAGCATTCTTTTTGAAATGATCAAAGGGAGCTGGTTTGAGTAATTAACCCTGTGGCAGATGAGGCTTGTTCCTCTTCCCATTTGTGCTAGTGGCATTGTTTTCTTGTCCTTTATGCTGTATAGACAGATGTCCCTTTTCATCTTTCAATTCTAAGTTACTTTTTTTTAAAAGTCCGGAAAGTGCCAAATTTTACCCTGGCTTCCACTGTAAGTTCACAAAAGCCTCCAAAGTTGAAGTCAGGCAAGGGTAAATTTAGTGGTATCTTTGTGTGTGCATGTGACTTCACCAGGCCTGTGCTGATAATTTTTCCTTTACCCTGTAAAGAGGTGTATTAGCTGTTTCAAGTTCTGAAGGCAAAGGAGTAAAGATACTGGCAATTTCTTTCTCAGCCCCACAGAGTAAATAAAGGCATCTCCAGAAGACTTTGTGACTACAGTATGTATAAAATAGCTCTGCTGGTGAGCAGGTTAGGCTTAGTCACATCAGATTCCTCCTGATACAATGGTGCAATTCTAATTATATCAAAAAGCAGTCACTATGAGAACTATGATATGTGTTTTGTGTCTTTGATGTATATTCAGATGAATTACATCTCCACAGGCTCATTTGGTTGAGGTCAGGTTTCTTTCATTCTTATGAAGAAAATATTTCTGATTTCAATCATATATGTTATCAGTCAATCAAACAAAAAGGACAAGGACCCTGAGCCTAGTAAACAGCCTAGATAAGGCACACTATTCTCTGTAGCCAAGGGCACATGGGTGTGATGTGGCTAATGCCTGAAGAACAGCCTGCCATCTGTTGCTTGGTAAATTGGGGACAGGCTTTGGTAAAGTTCATACTCACATCTCTGGAACCACAAGAAGATTTCATAACTATTCTTTCACTGCTTCCTTTACTTCCCCTAAATATTCCTGACCACTGTTGTATTCTGAAGGTCGCTCAAATAGCCAAATCATTTTAGTTTGATTGTTTTGCAGTCTGTGCTTCCCTAACGTGTCGTATAAATTACAGTTTAATGTGGTAAACAGCACTAAACTGGGCTTTTAACCTGAAATATCGCCATTTGATTCAATAATCTTTCTTGGAATTTGCATGTACTCAAAGACATCCAGTGTCTTTGTAACACTGCAGAGGTGGCAGAGTTATTAGAGGCAGAGTTATCCAGAAGCCTCTTCTTGTTTGGGTCAAATTCTGCCCTCACTGGTGTAACTCGTGTACCAGTGGCACTAACACTAACTAGCGCTACACTAGGCATTGAAAGGTTCTGGGATTGTGATGGTGCCATGGCCTTTTATAGGTTACAGTAGAATAGGTCTGGAAAAATCTTCAGTGATGCATGTGGTAGAAGGAATATAGTTGACTTAATATTGAAGGTAGCAGCAGATAGAAAAGGAATCTTTTACATAATGGTAAAGAAAGGAAGGTGATTGAGAGATGATAAACATGAAACTCCCACAATGCTAATTTTAAAGTTGCTTTTCAGAGAAAAGAGTTATTTTAAATCCTTCTCTGGCAGTGCACTGTGCTCTTTGATGTTTCCTGTAATGTTAAGTAAGAGTTTTACAAAAACAACAACATGGACGAAATCGTGTCTATGAGATTAACTTCATACCTACGTTAACAATATATGCTCTCATCCTGAATTCAAAGTTTATGTCTGGGAACAAGTTTAAGGTCAAATCCATGATAATGTCATCTCAGGTCTAATCTATCTATATACATTCTGAACAGTCTAGATTCATGGCCAGAACCTTTGATTTTTATTTCAGCTGAAAGGTGTGTTCCCTGCCTCCATGAGGAGGATAGGATGTTGGATAGGACTTTGCAATGACACCCTGGCTCCCAATGGGCAGGGGTTCTTTTGAAAATAGACAGAGGGACACTTCTACTTTGAATCATTTTGTCTTTCATAGAGGAAACACATTATGAGAAAGAGATAAGTTTAGCCCTGAAACTCCTGTAGGGGATGTGGACTGAATACTGCTATTTTAGGGCATCAAAAACTTTGTAGTCCACATTCTGCCTGCTCAAACTGTGCAACAGGAGCAATAGTTGGCCCTTAAAATCATTATTTAGTGTAAGAACAAAATCCCCATGTCTGCAGAAGTGCTATTGTTTCTTGACATTTCAGGGATTCTTGCAAAGGACCATGGCCTTCAAATTTTTCTGTCACGTTGAGCCATGCTTACATCTCAAGTGGAGCCTCCACTGCTTTCTGTAATGAAGATGGAAATCTACATGCTCCCAGTGCTGTCAGCTCTGTACTAAATTGAACAGACAGTTACAATAGAAACTTGTTTAGGTTCCCAAACCAGCCAGAACATTTATTTTACAGTTTTGACTATGGCTCTTAAGCTTATGACATTTGTTTGTAGGCATAAATGCAATATAGCTAATTGTACAGCTGCCTCTGTCCCCCTAATAATGTTGAACCATTACTGCCTGTAATGGCCAATTGTGCCTGCTGAGTTATTCCATTCTCAACAGCTTTAATGTCTGTGAAGCATATGTACTCTTGGCTTCAGACCCTTATCCACAAGGTATTTGTCATTCTGGCTTTTTATAACTCTTTGACTTCAGTTTCTTGCATACATCAGAGCTAATTATGGTTAGGGTCATTGGGTATCTATATTTTTGCCAGCTTTTATTGCTTATTTTGATTTTTATTTCCCCTTCTTTTTTTACCATTTTACTAAATCGGCGTTTTATCATGCAGCTGAAAAATATATTAGGACCATATTTGCAACAAAGATGCTTTGTTAGGTTTACTTTCACAGAATTTCATGCCTTTTTAAAGAACGTTCAGTGGTATTTTTTTAAATTACAGCAGTATTGCAGTAAAACAAGAAATACAAAACAACCTTCCCCCACAAAACAAAATAGCAGAGGGACCCTGAGAAGTGAATCACCTATAAAATCCCTTAGCTGAGACCCCTCACACCTTTTCCTTATGAAGGAAAGGATTGCATTCAGAGAAAAGGATTGCAGTCTGCATCCCACCACCTAAACCTGTTGGATCTGTGAGAAGCCAAAGCCAGCTGTGTAGGCAATCTCTGCTTGATTCTTCCTTTTCTTCTCCAGCTTAAAGCAAAGAAAAGTTTGGGGGTGGGAGTGTTCTGCTTTTGTTTTTCAAGTAGTTTGAGGTCATGTACTTTCTCCTGGCCAAGTCCCCTCCTAATTTTTGTGGTTTAAAAATAATTTAGAGTGCCCGTCTCTCTCCTTTGTTTCTTTCTCACATAAGCAGTGGCAAATAAATATCAAGTTAGACAAGGCAGAAGAGTAACTTGACATTGAGACCATGCTGGAGAATGGTAAGGAACACTACCGTGAAAACATGCTCTACCCACCTGCTCCCATTCCATGTGCTGACGAAATATTGCATAGCCCCTTTTTAGTGCACTCCATGCCATTGAAATGGTCATGCCTGAGGCTGAGAGCTCGTAGACATTATTTACTGTGCACAAATACTATGTGACATGCTCAACAAAAGCTGGAAGAGTGGATTTTTTTCCTAATCTATTGCTTATCCAATTACAATAATAAGTAAAAATGGTTTAAAAAAAGAAGTGTGGTTTAATTTTCCCAATAAGTCTTAACTTCCCACAAATACCTTCTTTTACCCAAAAATAAAAGATGCTTTCCATACTTTGTAGTTTGTGTTTACTTGGGTGATTTATTTTCCCCAAAATTCTACAGGGGTGGAAAGGAAAGTTCCCATATAGGTTTTTTTTTCTTTCTTTCTATCCCATAGTCTCCCCCATAGGTGTTTGCCTTGCTTTGAGTCTGGCTGCTATATAAGTGCTTTGTAGTAATAAAAAATTAATTGATATCTACACAACGAGGCAAGTCTAAAGTAAAATGTTGGTAAAAAATTAATAGAACCATGCAAAACACTGCAGAAACAAATCCACCTGGTAGATCTGATGTTCTTTCTATTGCATGGTAATCAATTACAGAAGAATGTATATTCCTTAGGAGCAGAGGTTCATAGCACTGGCATAGTGATGTGGCCTGGTGCCTGGGGCACAGGCAGCAACAACTTCCACTGACAACTTCCACCAGCACAATTGTATGGCTGCCAGCAACAGGGGTGGTTTTTTGCCAGCTCCCCCACCTTGCAAGTAAAAAAAATGGTACTATCTGCAAACTGATAGATCTAATTAAGATTCTTTGTTACCTACCAGATCGGTGTTTTCTTGTGTCAGTTCTTTCAAAATTCTTAGATGGAAGTGTTCCAGTCCCTGACATGAGTGCATTGAACTCTGAGGTTTGCTTCTATTACAGGTACAGTCATTTTCAACATCCTCATCCTTGCAGAAAACAGACTACATTTGTCTAACTTTTAGGCACACATGAATCATCTTTAATCTTCATCCCATTCTCATTGCAAAGTGGCCCCACCTCCTCTTTTTATTTATTTATTTATTGGAAGAATGGTTTGCTATGTCTCCAAATGTCCTCTGGAAGATCTAACTAATCTCCACTTTTGGTAGTTCTTACTTTGCCCCTATACATCTTGACCACTACATGATACTTTCTTTGCTGACCACTCTTTCTTTCCATTCCTTATAGGCTCTCTGCTTATTCTCAATATCCTTCTGAAGTGGTTATTCTTCTGGTTACACCTGTATTAACATTATCTACAAGTTTTTTTACTGTGTTTATTTGCTTCTTTGCTTTCTAATGAATGATTTCTGGAAAGACTTTCTTCACTGCTTGCATTGTGAAACTAATGGGAAAGTTTTCACTGAGCCATTGATGCTTGTTATTTGAATTTTGATTAGAATAAGTTGCATGACATTTTCTTTTTCCTTTCTGTACATGGGAAAAGTATTTTTACCCTGGCACAAGTCAAGCCTGAATTTACTTCATTCAGACTGAACTTAGAAAAACAAAATCCTTTTGAGTGGAGTCTAAGCATAGAACATTTCAACCCAAATAGGAGTAAATTAGATAAATGGAATTAGAATAGAAGTTGGAGCTCAGCATCAAGAGAAGAGTAAGCAACAGTTCTTGAATTTCTAATAAAAATGTGTCAGATTGTGTTTTCGTTAGTGTTAAAAGAACTGGATGCCGGTTATTCAGTTGTGTTCTGAGTTTGCATAGCAAGTGTGTGCTTACTGTATAATATGATTAGAAAAACAGGAAGAATTAAGACTTGTGTTGGCAGTGCAGCAAATTAAAGAGTTCAGTTAGGAAATGCCAGAGATACTGAGATTTGTTGATTCACAGGCTAAATTTGATTTTAAAACCCCCCTATAAACTTCTCAGTTTTCTTTTCAGCATTGTTTTCCCAGCACAGTTTTAGTATGATGTAAACAGATCCACCTTTCCAAAAAGTATGATCAACTCAGCAGAGGGCAGCACTGGAAAAAGAAGAATATTCTCAAGAATGCCACTATTTGTAATATGCATTTTTTTATATTTGTCAGTGTAGTCCTTAGACCTGTCTGAAATGGAATCACTATCATTACCCATTCTGATAAAATTGTAGTCCATATGTGTAACTGGATTCTGGAACTTGTGGAACTTCTATTGCCAGCTGCACAATCAATGCCATGAGATTCAACATGGACAAGTGCAAAGTCCTGCAGTCGGAGTGGAAAAACTGCACGTACAAATACAGACTGGGCAATCGCTGGCTAGCTCTCAGTACTTCAGAGGAAGATTTAGGGGTTATGGTGGACCATACACTGAATATGAGCCAACAGTGTGCTCTTGTTGCCAGAAGGCGAGATTCACCCTAGATTGTATTAACAGGAATGTCACTTGCAAATCAAGGGAAGTGATTCTTCCACTCTATTTAGCGTTGTTGAAGCGTCACCTGGAGCACTGTCTCTAGTTTTGGCAACCACACTTGAAGGACATGGACAGTTAGGAAAGAGTCCAGCACAGGACAAGAAAAATGATCAGGGGCCTGGGAAACAAGTCTTATAAGGAAAGGTTGAACGAACTAGGGTTATTTAATTTGGAGAAGAGAAAATTGAGGGGAAATTTGATAACAGGTTTCAAATACCTGAAGGGTGGTTATAAAGAGGATGGAGATGGACTTTTCTCTTTGGCTACTGGGGACAGAACTTGAAGCAAAGGTCACTAGCTGCAGCAGAGGAAATTTAGGCTGGAGGTGAGGAGGAACGTTCGGACTATGAAGGTGGTCAGGCATTACTACAGGTTACCTAGAGAAGCTGTGGAATCTCAATCCTTGGAAACTTTCAAAAGCAGGTTAAACAGACACTTGGCTGGCATGATCCTGCATTGAGCAAGGGCTGGACTAGATGACCTTATGAGGTCCCTTCCAGCCCTCCTTTTCTATGGACATTTTTACGTGTGTGGGACGTGGCACTGGGTGCTTTAATTAGTGAGCCACGCTAATTAAAAGCCACTATGTATCACGTGTATCAGCACTGCTGTACATCCTTGCACTGAAAAAATGGCAGCAGGGCACTTTGAGCTAATGCTCATCAAGCATGTTTTATTTCAAAGTGCACCACCACCATTTTTTCAGCACAGAGATGCATGGTGACGCTGATACACATGTGGAAGGCTGCCAGAGTGTGTCAATTTACGTGCTTCAGTAGGCTCAATTAATTAATGAGTCTGCCCTGACACACTGGATTTCCAGCACAACGGAGCAGGCTCTGCACACATATAGGAGCCCAGAGCTCCTATGAACTCTCTCTTCTAGTTCTGGAAACTTAAACGTTCATATTTTCTCTGCAGACTTTTAATTTTTTTACAAAAGCAGAGATTCTCAACCCCCTAAGTTTTAGTGGGGGTGGGGGGTGGCAGGGAATACCCTAATGTAAAAGCCCATGTGGGACTGAGCTGCCCAGCTGTGCTAACATTTGGCTACTAAAATGCAATAGCAAGTGGTGAGGGCCAAGGATATAGAATTTCCTTAGACCATGAGTTGGGGGAAGGAAAGTTCAATATAAGGCACTTATAATACTAAGCTGTTTACACATGCTTGACCTTGCAAATGACTAAGTCTATGTAAGATTAAAACCTAGCTTAATATAACTGAATTAATATATAAATATGAACTATTTATCTGCCTTGTATTAATGCAGCATTAATACCAGGTGCTCACACTCATCTCCATTCATGTTAAGTGAACCCCAACTCGAGAAATATACAGCTTCTAACTGCAAGAGTCCCTTGTACACATACAATACATCAGCTGACCGTACTTAAGTCTACAAAAAAACAAGTTTTCCATTAACTCTGAAGAATAACAGATGTTGATATTGGCAAGAGATGTAACATTTGCATTCTAAAATAGTCTTGTGACTTTTTTGACAAATTTACCTAATGTTGATGTTATATATGCAGTTATTAGTAATTCACCACAAATTATAATTTATGCAGTAATAGTAATGTTTACAATCTCTTAGGAAATTAATTTTTTTAACTATATTTCTTTTTAATTTTTTGTGTGTGCTGTTTGGAGTAGGTGTCATCTTACCATGAGAATAAAGAAGCAGGAGATAAGCAGAAGAGAAGAGGCTGCTGCCCTCAAAAGCAGTGACTCTAGTAGTAGGCACTGATTGTGGATTATGCTAGCAGTTGAATGAACAGCTGTTTTAGTAGTTGTTATGATTCCCTGAATATGTGCAAAGTCAGTACTAGCAGCAAGTGAAGCTACTAATAGATCCACTAGTAGAACAAAGGCAGAATAAATATGTGCCTGATTTCAAGGAAACTTGGTTACAGATAAGAAGTGAAAATATAATTTCATTCTTTCCTCACACAAATACACATCTTTTGTCTTAAAACATATGTTGATAACTTGGCAGAGGTTCACAAAACTTTGTGGGCACATCCACACATGCAGGCACATGCGCTTGTAGCAGCTCAAATAGAAACGGTGCAAATTTTAGCTGGGGCTTTTTGCCTCAGTGCACTTGTTCAGACGTACTTTATTGTGGAGCAAATTGTGCCACTTGGAGCAAAATAACCCTGCCTGGATCCTCCTGGATCTGCAGCCAGGGGGAGCTAGAGTCCAGGGACAGCACCTGTGCTGTCCCCAACAGTATAAAAAGCTGCCCTGTGCAGACCCCATCAGTACAAAAAGCTCCTCTAGCAAGTAGCTCAGGGCTACTTGCTCTCAGGAGCTTCTGGGGGGGGAGTTTCGGGGAGAATTTGGGCCATCCCCCTCCCTGTCCCAGGCTGCCGCTGCTGTGGCTGGTTGCTGCAAGCTTGGTCTCAGGAGCCTCTGGGGAGAAGATGGCCAGGCCCTTTCCTGCCTCTGGCTCTATTAGCTGCTGGCTTGGTCTCAGAGCTTTTGGAGTAACTTGGCTGCACCTCTTCCTGCCCTGGTAGGCTGCTGCTGCTGTTGCTGCCCCCCAACCCCAGGAGGGTGTCCTCTGCTACATGCTGCTGCCCCCCTCAGGGAGGGGCCAACTGCACACCAGCTTCTGCACCCCTGTTCTGCCTGCTGCCCAGCCCACCACCAAGCTGCATTTGGGGGACAGCCTGGGGAGGGAGCCTGCGCTGTCTGTGGGCCTCTCCCCCACCATCACTGCCAGAGCCTAAAGGAACCTTGCCTGCCCTAGCTGCCTTGGCAGGCCACCCCCACCTTCACCTCCACATTCACCAGAAGCACACCCTGAGTGTCTGAACTAAACGGCTCCTACCATCACTGCTGCTGTTTCTCCTGCTGCTGTTGTTTCTGCTGCTGCCCCCTCAGGAGATAGGGAGATCACCTAACACCACACCTGCACTGGATCACTTCCTAAGTGACTGACTGCTCCTACCCTCGCCCACAGCTACCTCACTGCATCTGATCCTGATTTGTCTTCCTGCCTACTGTTCTGCTGCTAAGCGACTGGCTGAAGGCCTGAGGGGCTTCTGGACAGATCTTCTACAAACAAAGCCCCTCCACTGCTCCAGCCATCTTTTACACCTGCCTCAACAGCTTCCCTGTGTGTTCTTGGCCCTTGTGTGGGAAGTCCTGTGGCCCACTCCCCCCACCCTGATGTTTGTTGTGTTGCTGAGTAAGTCAGCTCGAGTTTCTCCAGCCCTTGTGTGAGTGTTGCCCCTCCCCCCACATTCTCAAAGCATAGGCCTCCTGGTTTTTTTCCTGTGGGGCTGTGGCTCCGTTAGCTTCAGCCCCCTTCCTCCCTATCCCCTTTCTGCCCCACAACCCCAGCCTGCCCCTACTAGATTCACCAGTCCCAGGGGATATTTTGTTTTTCTTTATTGTCTTCCCTGCACTCATGTGAAACAATGGCAGGGCAGGAACCTTCGGGGGAGGAAGGGGCAGACCACAGAGCTTTCTGCAGTCCATACTATGGGGGTGGATCCCAGCCAAGCACCCAAGGGGATGCATGCCCCTGCAGCCTCTATTCCAGAGGCAGAGTCCAACCAACCTCCTCAGGGGGTGGAGAAGCCTGCAACCTCCGCTACAGGGGCAGGTGGGGCTCCAGTAGGGAGCCAACAGGGTCAGGGGGTCACCTCTCCCGTCATTGGGGACCAAGGGCAAGGGAAGTGGGAAGGGCTCCTCTTCAGCCTCCTCCACAGCTGAGGGTGGGAAGGGCAAAGGCCCTGCCCCAAAACCTGGACCACTAGTGCCTGAGGGGACCATGTGCACTACACCAGCCAGCACACCCACTCAGCCTGACCCTGGCCCTGGCCCTAGCTCCAGCCCCACCAACATGGCCCCCCGGGGGGGAGAACCACAGCTATTCACAGACAGCTGTAGGGAGACCCAGAACCAGGGAGCCTGGACCCTCCACCTCCAGCCCTTCCAGCTCAGGCAGCGAGGTCCCCTTTCCAGCACTCACCTGCAGGCATGGGGTGAAGTGTCAACTGCCCAAGCAGGAGAACCTGCACTTTGAGACCTGGGTGCAGGCCCTGGCTCAGGTAGTGGGGGCCCCCAAGATCATGGCAGCCTCCCGCTTTCATGGCAAGGGGGTCTTTTTCCTTGCCTCGAAGCCCGCCACACAAAAGGCGGTGGAGAGGGGGCTTGTGGTGGAGGGTGAGTACCTCCTTCTCGAGCCTCTAGAAGAGCTGGGGATCAGGGTGGTCCTCATCTCCATCCCATCCTATATCCCCATTTGGGCCCTGCTTCACCAGCTCCAAACCCTGGGAAGAGTTATCTCCCTAGTGGTGGCCTTCTCACTGGGGTGCCGAGACCCTGGTCTCTACCACGTGCGCTCTTTCCATCACCAGGTCATGACCCAGCTGGCACTGGGAGCATGGCTGGAGGCTGAAGGGTGCCTGGTAATTCCTTTTCAGGGGGTCCTGGTGAGGATTTTCTATACAATGGGGGACCTGCAGTATTTCTGGTGCCGTGCCCCAAGGCACTTGCATCCTGATTGCCCCATGGGCCAGACGGGGAGGGTATCTGCGGATCCCACTGGAAAAAGGGGTGCCCCTACCACTGGTGCCCCCCCCCCCTCAGGCCTCCCTGGCACCTCAGCCACAACTATGAGCCCACCCGTGAGCTCAAGGGACCCCACCCCCCAACCAAGTTTAGCGGAGTCCCAGAGAGGGCACCAGCAACTGCGGGGAGAGGGGGAGAAGGGCCACCCTGCCCCTAGTCATACCCCCATCATGGCTGCCCCCCCAACCCTCACTTTCTCTTGCTGGAGCCTGGCTACCTGAAAACCACCCAATGGCTGAGTGGGTGCAGGTCCCTTCCATGCGTAAAGGCAAGAGGAAGGCCCAGGCACAGCTGGAGCCCTCTGATGTGGAGGACTCCTCTCCCCCTCCCAAGACCACCACATGGGGGGGGAAAGAGCGGCCCAGCCTCCAGGAGTCTCCCCTGCTGTGCCTGACACCCCACCCCTGGGAAAGATCAAACAAGTGATCCCTATAGAGGAGGTTTTGGGGATGCTGGATAGTCCCAAACAGGAGCCCATGGGGGAAGCCCCTCATTCTGCTGACCAAAGCTTACCCCTTGAAACCACGGGCACTGAGGCTGAGGCCTACCCAAAGGAAGAGATTCCTCCCTCTGATCTAGGGGATACAGAGGCCCTGGGGCTCACCCCAGTGAGTCCTGAGGGAAGAGGCCCCCTTTCCCAGGACCCCAAGGCAGTTGCCAGAGCCACCCTGGTGCTTGGTGGGTTTCCTCCCTCCCCCTCCCAGGAAAACCTCACCTCCAGTCTGCCCCATAGTCCCGCACCAGAGGGGGTTGAGGTGGGATCCCCTAATCAATGGACCAATCTCATTGGGGACCCTGCACCTCCCCCAGGGCTCTAGCTCTACTGCACCATTTTGTGAAGGAGCCCTACCCCCACCCTTACCCCCACCCCTGTCCCAGGGGGCTGCAGAGCTCTCCCAATCCCAACCAGAGTCTAGAGTCTTAGCGGACCAGGGGGTTCAGATGGTGCCAAAGGAGCCCTCTGAGCTCCAGGACCAGGAGGAAGATGCCCAAGAACCAGCAGGCTCCATGGATTCTGCAGACCTCTGAGTCCCAGAGGTCCCCAGGGATGAGCTACTTGCATTTCTTGACTGTGAGTACACCCGCCGGTCCACCAGCAAGGTACAGCTAGCCTTGGACTGCTGGGGAGATTTTGACAGTGTCCTTGCCACTGTGAGGGCACTGGTGGGGGAAATCAAGGGGCCGAAAAGCTGCAACACTCGGATCTATAGGCGGGCCCACAGTTTCATAGATGCACTCTATACATATGGGAGGGTGCTATGCTAACCAGCAGGATCCACATTGGGTGCTGAGAAGAGCAAGGC
>NW_005842029.1:343601-360665 GCF_000455745.1 Alligator sinensis | reverse complement strand
ACCTTCTCCCCCCCCCCCCCAGCCATGAGGTCATTTAAGATCACAACCCTCAACATCCACAGCTGCAGGAAGGGTCTCCAGAAGTCCCTTCCTTCAGGAAGGAGGGTACCCCATGGTATTCTTGCAGGAGACACTGATGACTCCAGTCAATGAACCAAATTGGCAGCTGGAGTGGGGAGGCAGGGTCTTTTTTAGTCACCTCTCAGCCACCTCATGTGGGTGGTCACCCTGTTCTCCCCAGGCCTGCAGCCAGAGGTTCTCCAAGACATTGAGGTGGTGCCGGGCTGCCTGCTGCAACTCTAGGTCCAGGTGCTGGGGCTGCTCCTGAACCTTCTGAACATGTATGCCCCTGCAAAGGACCCAGAGTTGGTGGATTTCTTCTGCCAGGCAGCCACAGACATTGGCACCCTCAACCCTCACGAGTGCCTGGTCCTTGGCAGGGATTTTAACGTCACCCTAGATGCACGAGACCCGTCAGGCAAGGAGTGGAACCAGGCTGCCATGGGCATCCTCAGGGAGATCTTGATGTACTACTCCCTGGTGGAAGTCTGGCGTGCCTGTCACCCCACTAAACCCCCTGCCTTCACCTATGTGAGGGTGGGGGAGGAGCAGGCATGCCGCTCCCAGTTAGACTGCATTTAAATCTCTTTGCCACATTTTGCCTGGGCCCACTTCTCTGGCATTCAGCTGACTCCTTTCAGAGAGCACCACCTTGTCTGGGTCCAGGCTGTGCCGGGGCCTGGGTGTCTGGGGTCAGCCTACTGGCATTTCAATGCCAGGCTGCTGGAGGATGTGAGCTCCAGGGAGTCTTTCTGGGAATTCTGGCCAGCCTGGAGGGATCAACAGGCATCTTTCCCCTCAGCACAGAGATGGTGGGATGTGGGGACGGTGTGTATCCAGCTTTTTTGCTGTGGCTACACTCGGGGGCACACCCAGAAGAGGGAGACAGTCCAGGAACAGTTCAAGTGGGAAGTGCTAGAGCTGGAGAGGCACCTGGCCACTGATGCCAACCAACCCATCCCTCTGTGGAGAGTGTCAGGAGAGGCGAAAAGAGCTTCATGCTCTAGACAGCCACCGTGCCCATGGTGCATTTGTCCATTCTCATGTACAGCTCCTTCAGGAGATGGACCACAGCTCCCACTTCTTCTATGCCCTGGAGAGGAGGTGGAGGGCCAAGAACTACATCACCTGCCTTCTGGTGGGTGATGGCATCCCCCTCACAGATCCAGGTAAGATGTGCCAGCGCGTGTGGGCCTTCTATGAAGAGCTCTTCTCCCTGAACCTGACCAATGCTGAGGCCTGTCAGACCCTGTGGGAGGGACTTCCACAGGTCAGCATGGGTGACTGGGACCAGCTGGAAGCTCCTTATACTCTGGCTGAGTTTTCAGCCGCCCTCCACCTGATGCCTAGCAACAAGGCGCCGGCCATCAATGGGCTGATATCAGAGTTCTGTTGGGCTTTCTGGGATATCCTCAGCCCGAACCTTCCTGCAGAATGGGCTGAAACTGAGGGAAGTGGGGAGCTCCCCCTGTCATGCTGGAGGGCTGTGCTGACCCTCCTGCCAAAGAAGGGAGATTCCCCCATGACCTAAGGAATTGGTATCCTGTGTCCCTACTCTGCACTGACTACAAGGTGCTAGCGAAGGCCATTTTGCTGCATCTGTGATCTATCCTGACCAGACGTACATGGTGCCTGGACGTTCCATCTTTGACAACCTGTACCTGGTTCAGGACCTCCTGGAGCTAGCGTGCTGGGAGGGCCTGTCTTTCACCCTCCTATCCCTGGACCAGGAGAAGGGGTTTGACAGAGTGGATCACGGGTACCTCACAGGCATGCTGTGGGCCTTTGGCCTTGGGCCCCACTTCATGTAGGCTCTCCAGGTGCTGTACACCTCTGCAGAATATTTGGTCAAGCTCAACTGGACCCTGATGGAGACCATCCCATTCAGGAGAGGGGTGCATCAAGGCTGCCCGCTGTCAGGCCAGCTGTACGTCTTGGCCCTGGAGCCCTTCCTCATTCTCCTGCGGAAGCAGGTGATGGGGTTGATGCTCCGGGAGCCAGTGGTGCAACTGGTCCTGTCAGCATATACTGACGACATACTCCTCATGATCCGGGACTCAGGCGACCTGGTGCAGGTCGGGGTCTGCCAGGCATTGTACTAAGTGGCCTCCTCTGCCTGAGTCAAGAACTTTGGCTTGGCAGTGGGTGATGGGTGGCAGGTGGGCTCACTATCACCCGCACTCCATGGGATCTGCTGGGGTGTGGGCTTGCTGCTCTACTTGAGGGTCTACCTGTCCCCCACAGACCCCTCCCCGCCAGAGAACTGGCACCAGCTGGAGGCAAGGGTGGTGGAGCAGCTCCGGGCATGGGCAGGGCTCCTGAGATCTCTCTCCCTGCGTGGGAGAGTGCTGGTGCTGAACCAGCTGGTCCTGTCCATGCTCTAACACTACTTACACACCTTGCCTGTGCCCCCTGAAGTCCTGGCGGGACTCCAGAGATGGGTGCTGGAGTTTTTCTGGCCGGGATGGCACTGGGTCACTGCAGAGGTCCTGAGCCTCCCCTTGCAGGAGGGTGGCCAGGGCCTGGTTTGCCTGTGCAGCCAGGTCTTGGCATTCCACCTTCTGGCCCTGCCATGACTGCGATATGGTGTTGGCAGCCACGTGGCATGGGGCCACCTGGGGCGCACTTTCCTCTGCCACTTCTGGAGGCTCCGATATGACTGGCAGCTCCTCAGCCTGTGGAGCTTCTCACTGCAGGACCTATGAGGGCTGCCACATTTCTACCAGGACCTCCTCTGGGCCTGGAGGCTGTTCTTCACCTCCAGGTTCCCCACAACAGGCTCCTAGGATGCCAATCTGCTCATCAGGCCCCTCCTCTGGAACCCCCAGCTGGAGGTACCAATGGCAGAGGTGCCCCGGTTGTGACAGAGGTTGATCCTGGCTGGTGTCACCTGTATTGGAGACCTCCTGGACTACGATAGGCAGGGGTGGTGGGTGAACCCAGCTGAGCTGGCTCAGCACATGGGTCTACCCACAACATGTGCAAACTGCTGTCTGGACCAGGAGGTGAAATCTGCCCTACCTCCTGATGCACTTGCCTTTGACCAGGTCCTGCACGGTGGTGGTTCCCCCGCTCCCCCCCTCCCCTCCCCTGTGTTCTCTAGCCCACCAGAATTTGTTGTGGGGCTGGCGCCTCACTCATCTTCATGGCGCTCCCCACTCCCCCACCTGAGCCAGCTGGAGGACACCAGACCGGTCTGCTTTTCCACCGTCCATCGCCACCACCTCTACATGCTCATGTGCCACACTGTCCATTATGCTGCCTTCCTGTCCCATCCAGACACCAAGTGGTGGGACCTGCTTGGCAAGGGCATGGCTGGGGCACCTCAGTGGCTGAGTCTGTACTCCACCCTCATCCCACGAGCCACTGGGGACCTCAGGTGACGGCTCCTCCATGAAGCTGTCAGCATGGGCGTGTATGTGGTGAGTTTCATGGACACCCCAGTCTCCTGCCCCTTCTGTGGGAAGAGGGAGACCCTGGCACACATGACCCTCAAGTGCGGCAGGCTGCAGCTCCTCCATCTCCACTTCCAGAGCCTCCTCTTGAGGTTCTGGTTGAATTTCACCCCCCACCTTTTTGTTTTTGGTCACCGCATCCATGGCCCCACCAAGTCCTGGGACCTCCTGGTCAACCTCCTCCTGGCCCTGGCCAAATGGGCCCTATATTTGACCAGGAAGGAGGCTCTGGCTGGGAAGGTGACTGGAGACTGCGGGGACACTTTCCTCTTACTTGTCCATGCACATCTCTGGGCAGAGCACCTTTGGGGCAGTGTCCACTCGCTCCTTGGATGCCTTTGAGGACCAGTGGGTGTGGCCCAGGTGGCTCTGCTCAGTGTCCACCTCAGGTGCACTTATTTTCATTTTTTGACCCTTTGATCCACATGACACTCCTCTCCTGGTTTTTCCATTAGGTGTCCCAAGTATTTTGTTGTCATCCATCCATTGGCCCCAAAGAATAGTAGCTATTAGTTAGCCACATGATAATTGGGTGATACAAATAGTCAGGAGCTTCTGGGGCCAAGCCAATTGGTACATGGGGACACTACCCCTTGTGCCAGCTGGACTGCTGAAGTAGCCCTGAGAGTTCCCTGCACCTTTGCCCACTGCAGCAGTGGGGGCTCCTGCCTGGCTGTGACCTGCTGTGCACCTGCCAGAATCCATGTTCCTTCAGAATTAAAACAAAAGAGCACTGGAGAGTGAGAGACAGTGATCAGTTGGGCAGTATTTTATTGATGTACCTACAGTGTTAAAGCAATTTGGAAGCCTGCCAGTGTCTCTATCATCATAAGAAAGTGAATTCTAAATACACGTTAAATGAATTCATGAATACATGAATATATGTTTTGCTGTCCCCCACAGGGGCTTCCCCCCACCATGCAGGGCCCACATGCCCCCCCCCCTTGGTCTCCCAGCACCCTGGATTGCTCCCCTGCCTGGACCCATCCACCGCTGGCTCCTGCAGCCCCCCTGATGGCTGCCCCAGACCCCCCAATGGCTACACCACACATGCTCTGCACTGTCACCCCCCCAGGGGTGCCCCCCCCCCCCAATTGGCACTTAAAAAAACAAAACAAAACAAAAGCCTTTACTCGGTGTAGAAGTGGGGGCTGTGGGGCCTCCTGGCAGAACTCCCCAGGGCAGCAGGGGGCAGCAGGGCTGCCCAGGGACCACTGGGGCTGTCACTCGGCCCTGCACTATGTGGGGGGCCCCAGTGAGCCCCAACGGCAGCTAGAACTGCTGGTAAGTGCTGGGGGTTTATTTTGGGGGGTTCCCCCCTTCCCCCAGGATGCTGGGGTGGGGAAGCAGGGATTGGGGCAGGGCTTAAGGAGTTGGGGGCCAGGCAGGGAAGGGATTGGAGGGGCTGGGGGAGCAGGCAAGACCGGTGGGGGTCCCCTCCATGGTTTTCTCCTCCAGCCCCCCAACCCCTTACTTACTGGCAGTGGAGCCTGGGTCCAGCTCCTTGCACTTTTTTTCTCTGCAGGGGTTTTTCACTCCTGGATATCCAGGGGTCTAACATTTTCTCATTCCTGCACTCCAAAAGGAGTTTGAGATGCTGCAAGAGGTATGTGAGGGCTCATCTGGACATGCCCCATGGTTCTTACTTTCTGGTTCAAACTACCAGGTTGGGTTCCAGTTAATAGTATAATTTGATATGGGTTGCTTTATTGTAAGCGCTGTTCAGGTACATTCACTGTAATGGTGCACATAAGTTTCTATTAAATCACACTATTTTCATGCTCATAATTTTTTGTAAATGGCTGTTTAGGTTCACAGCTCCCATGCTTAGTTTTTACCTGAAGGTTAAATTTTTAGCAAGCTTCAAATTTGTTGACAGAGGGCAAAGTACGCTTTAACAGTTTAAAAATATTTTAACTACGTTTCAGCAATAGGCTACATCAACAACATGTTCATTCTTTACTTTGAACATGCATCATGGATGATGTAAGCAGGACTCTAGTAATGCGGTTGTTAATTAACTTATGTCCCCTCTTACATCTGTGCTGCGCAAAAGCACAAAATATTGTAGATCCAATATGAACTTCAAACATTAGTTTATGTGGTTTTTTTATTAATAATTTATCTGGCAATGTTAAAGGGATTTGAAACTTATGGGAATTTTCCAAGTGAATTACAACAATTATAGGGCCAGATACTTCAAATATTTAGGTACCTGGGTGATTTAAAAAAAATTACATTAGGGCTTGCTCCCACAAACATTTATGACTCCGAGGAACATTCAGTTCTTGTCCTGAGCAACGGGTATAATGTCCTTTTGCATTTAAAATTTGGATGTAAAAAAAGAAAAGAGACTGCTTTAAGCCCCAGTACAAATAGAGTTCTTAGCAAACTACATTTTAAAAAGCATTTTTATTTACATTTCCTCCTGCATGTTTGTCACCTCAAACATACAGTAAGGCTAGGGACAGACATTAAAAAAACACTGAGGGTGCTTTGCTGGGGTGTTGTGGGCCTCACAGCAGCAAGGTGCTTCCCTTCCCAGCCCCACTCTGCCCTGCTGTGCTGGGTCCCACCCACTGGGCTGTGGAGGCCCCAGGGGGAGGGCAGCAGGGCGGGGGAGCCCAAGCCCACAGCGAGTGGCCCATCCCTGCCTCCACCCTGTGCACAGATCTGGGAGGAATGTATCCACCATGTAACCCCCTGGGAGTGCATGCAGCGGTGGGGAGCCAGCCCCCCTGCCCCATCAGATGAGCCACCTGTGGTTCCATCCCGCTCCCCATCTGAGCCTTGCGGCTGTGCATTCTCCAGGCTGCCTGGTGGCCAAGTGCAGATGTGTGTGCACACACATGCACATGGTACCCCCTGCCTGAACACCCTCATCACATTCCCCCCAGCCCCTTGCAGGCTGAAACTCTGCCAGCCTGCATAAAGCTCTTTGCAAAAATGGAAAATCCATGTGTTTCCCATTAAAATGAGAAATCCATGTTTTTCTCAGTTAAAAGGGAAAAATCTATTTTTTTTCTGTTTCTCTGTGGGAAGCAGAAAACCCAGATCCCTGCTGATATCAAAGAACACACCTATAAGCTGCTGCAAGTCACAGCTATATCCACATGATCCTGAAGCCATACAAGTGTGACAAACTTTAACCCTTTTTTATCCAGGGTTGCAATTAAGACAAGTAAACTCTCTTGTATTGCTACATGATCATGTCAATATTAAAGCTGGATCATAACAACAGATACAAGTTCCTGAGCTTCAGCTCCTCCTGCCCATTTCAAACAACTAAAAAATAAGTTTTTTCATACCCTATAGGAATGGTGGTGGGTAGTATCTGAGCCAAGAGCGACACTGACAAGAAACAAACAAACAAAAAGACTCAGCCAAATGTTCATTGGCAAGTTAGAAAGAAATGCAGAAAATAAATATGTAAATGATGGGAACAAAATATGGTTTGAAATATTCCTTCTATATTAGTAATCTTGGGCCATTTCTAGACTGCAAACTTCATATTCTGTCAGCATCTCCCTCAAAAACATTGCCTGCTCTGCAGTTGTAACTCACCTGCCTGGGTAGTGACACCATGTTGCCATTGTTGTGGGCCAGCTGGCACTGTTAGGGCTTTGTCAGAGGTTACCCTTAGGCCATCCTAAAACTATGGAATGTTACATGGTATTTAAGTTAGAGTTTTAGCACATAGAGTGTATATACAAGAGAACTGAGGCTGCTCCAATGTGCTGGAATTCCAGCGTGTCAGAGCAGACTCAATTAATCAAGTGTGCTGGAGCATGACAGTTGCCATGACCAGCAGCCTCCTGCATCTCATTATCAGTATCTCCATGCTTAAAAATGGCAGCAGGGGCACTTGAACTAAAGCTTGTTCAAACTAGGGCTCTAATTAAAGCACTGCCCTCCCCCCACCCCCAGAGCATGTGTAAAAGTGCTCATAAAGGCTTAATGCCATCTCTGACCTGCACAGCTCTGACTTGCCACTAGAAGGCTGGCAAGCAAGGGCATGGCTAGGAACCTGCTCTGGGTCAGAGGCAAGGTTGGGAGAGAGCTGGGCTGCAAGAATTGTGTATGGTTCAATGGGCAATAAAGGGCTCTGACAGACATGACAGTTCATTGTGCAATCCCTCAATACCGTCTTGCACTGACAGAAGTGCATGGCTGCAGAGTGCTTAAAAAATGTCTGATCGGGTGACAATCTGAACCCTCATTATATGAGGGTTCAGATGAAGGCACTCCAAAGCACAGTGCCTTTATTAATGTCTATCAGTGCAGCTGGAAGCAGGGCTCTCCTGCCATTGGCTATGCAGAGAGTGCTGACACAGCCGAGCTCTGTTCCACGCTCTGTCTTCAGAATGGGGGGGGGGGGGGAAAGGGAGGGAAGTGAGTTCAGTCTGGGGGTTCCCCAGCCAGTGCTAGTGGCTGGGTAGAGTGTATTGGACCCCCCTGAGGTGATGGGCTCTAATCCACACCCTGCCCTCCCCACTCCAGCATGGCTGGAGAAACCCGAGAATGGACCTTCCTCCCCTGCCTTCCCCCTCTCATCCTGAGAGAGCACGGGAGCTTGGAGAAGGGACTGGGACTAGGGGACAGACACTGCAGACACACAGCCTCCTGATGTGGATCAGCTCTAAAAGGGTGCACAATCACACATCCTCCAAATCCAACAGTGAATGTGTGTTGGATTGGGAAGATCAATCTAATTCATGGTGCTTTCTGTGAAGTGCCATGAGTTAGACTGGGGAGCTGCACATCTGTTAGTGCCCAAGGTTACTCAATGGCCTAATTTAGGGTTAATCAGTTCATGTGAAAACTGACTCACTCTCCCTGCCCCCTAACAACCCCAGCCTTTCCCTCAGTATACAGCATTCAGACCTCTGTTCCCCTCTTGGCATCTAGTCATGCTAGGGAGTGCTAAACTATGTGGGGCTAGGACAGCTGGAGTATGGTGAGACATGTACAGGTCACACCATTGACCATGTGGTGGCACTTGCTGGGCTGGGATGAGTAGGGAAGGATGGTCAGGAAATGGGGCAGGTACCCTGTATTGCCATGAGGTTGGGGCCATTTCCTGTGGTCAGATGGGGAAGGGTAGGCATCTAGAGATGCCTACTGCTTCCCTACTATGGTGCAGATGTACTCCTCCTATGGCAACAGCCACCCTTTCCATAGTAGTAGCCATCCTGGACAGAAAGGACTTCTGTGAGTCTACAGCAATAGCCACCAACTGATGGTCCTGTGCTACAGACATCAGCTGAAGTGTTCTCAATAGCTCCTCTGACCAGTGCAGCGTGCACCCATAGACAGAAAGCCAGCTCTCAATGGAGCCCGCTTGATATACAGGTGACTGAGAGGTCCTCCAGGACTTGATCACAGTGATCCCACCAAACTTTTCAGCCACAGGCTGCCCCGGAGGTTCCTGTGTTTATTCCAAGGGATAAACTGTTTGAATCCCTTTCACACCAACGCGGACAGGTGCAAAGATAGTAGTGCATTGACAGCAGACCTTGAAATTGTAGCAAACTTTTAACATGGTATGAAGGGAAACACATCTTGTTTTGCCCTCCCCAGACATTTTCACAGAATAGTGAAACTGCCTGCAATATGATCATGGTGTGACAGGCTAACTGGTAGTGACTTAGCCCAGGGGTTTTGAAAGGGTAAAAGATGATTGGAGGACGTGGGATGCCCTTTCCTCACCAATCAGGCTCCAGAGACTCACCCTCCATGTCCCCTGATTGGCCCCTTGGGTCACCTGGAGGGAGATAAAAGGGGCAGCGCAGCTGACTCAGGAGAGACCAGTGAGAGACCACAAGGAAGGAGTCTCAAAGAGCTGGGCTAGCGGGGTGGGAGCAGTTGCCCCAGAAGACCCTGAAGGAGTGGGACCTGCAGGCAGCAGTTGGACCCTCAGCAGTGTGGTGTACGGCCAGCAGGAGAGGCTCCCCGCTGGGCTCCAGGATCCCCTATGAGAGGCTGTGGCCAGTAGGAGAGGTTCCCCAGCTCCAGCAGGGATCTAAGCAGCAAACTGAGAGGTTCCCAGCTCTGCTTCCAGCTCCTCCAATAAGAGGCCAGGCAGCTTGACATTAGGCCAGGGATCCTGGAAGGTCAAGCAGCTTAAAACAGCACCAGCACTGGTTCCTGTGTGGTAGACATTCTGCCTACCATGCGGGAGGTCTGAGTTCAAGTCCTAGCTGGGGTGAGTGAAATAACAGGGAGAAATTCTTGTTGCAGTGGAAAGGGTTGTTGTGTTTTCCTCCTTTCTCCCCCATCCAGGTACCTGGACCCTATATTCCTTGTTATTTGACCTTCTGTATTTTGTGCCTTTTATATTTCACCAACCAGTATTTTTTGTTCTGCTGTTTGTGTTTTATATTTTGGTTAACCCTGTCTTTTGTCAACTGGATGGATATGTCTATAATTGTAAGTGTCTAACCTTTGTTGAATCCTAACCCCCTTGGGGCGTTGCAGTGTCCCATATACCCCCTGGTTTATACTGGTTATGTTCCCAGTACTGTTCTCTCATTAAAAGGTATATGGTTAAGTACCCATTGGTGGTCTGGCTCTGCTCTATAGGGGGAGGAGAGTCCCTACACCTTCCACAGCGCTTGTGCACCTGCTTTGATCCCTTCAGTTGGAGAGGGGGTACCTCTTGGAGTACTGCCCAGGTTACAATGGTAAATGCCCTCTTGACTACCTACTTTCAGCTAACTTAGATGCCCCTTCTCTCCCCACTGAAGGAAGCCCCGCTCCCACCTCAAATAACTTCTCTGTCCTGTCCTTGTCTCAGGATGCTGCTTCTCTGCCTGATATCTCCCTGGGAGTGATATGTCTCAGTGCAGAGAACACCTCTTTGAGCTCACAAGTGGCAACCCCACAAGATAAGTCCTGCTGCTTCTCGAAGCTATCATGCCAATGCATGTCCTGGAAGGTTGGAAGGGACCCATTTGTTATGAAGGCTCTCTGCCAAGAGTGGCATTCCCATGAAACTTGTGTGATGCCATAGAAAACTTCCTATGCCTGAGTTCCAGCTTCCTAGCTGTGGCACTGCAAACAGAGCTTACTCCTCCCCTATTGCAGGAGCAGGCATCCTACCTTCCTGCCAGCTCTCCTCTGTGCAATGATGCCCTGTCCCACATGATATCAAGCTGTGTGGAATTCTGAAAAACAACAACTTTGCTTGCCTGTGGTGAGGGAGGTGGATATTTTCCTGAAAGATGGCAGCATTCCCTGCCACTGGACCCGTCTTTGGACTGCCATGGTCAGGGAACAGAGAGTACCTTTTGAAGGTGGGAATGCAGGGCCTCACATGCCTAAAAATAAAAAGCTGTTCCAGGGGGCTGCAGAGAGAAACAATGGATACAGAGAGAAGCAATGGCCAGGGGAAAGCTAGTGCTTAGGAAACACAGGGCCAGTGGGTCAGGGTTTGAATCACTGGGATCAAGTTCAAAGCCTGGCTAGGGAACAAATCCATGGAAAAGCCATCCTCATACCCCTCCGTAGCCATTAAGGCAGCAGGCAGTGGCAGAGAGGTGACTTTGTCATTGTCATCTTCAGTGTTATCACTGCACCACACAGGTCTGTGAGTATGCAGGGCACGGTGTAGTGGGGAGTGACAGTATGGTCCTCCTCAAGGATCCAGGACAGTTCCCATGGTAAGGGACCACAATCCTCACTGCACCTGAGATCTTGCTGGCATCCCTGCCACAATTGTACTGGGATTTGTCACTGTCACAATTGTCCCTGCCACAATTGGACACTTTATTTTAGTGAAGATATGCAGCCAGCCCTGCTGGCATGTCTCAGACACCATCTGTGCTGTGATGTGCTTGTAGACTAGTTAGTTTTGTCAGTTGTCCTTCATGCCCTTGGTGGTGGTGACAACAGTACTGTCCTTGCCTGCCCTAGATTGGAATGAGATCAGCACCTCATTTCAAATTCAGTTTGAGGCCTGCCTTATGAGCAGGGTGTCGGAGATCAGAGCGGCGCCGGCAGCTGCTTTCTGACCACCCCCCCACACCAGAGCAGTAAAACTTTCACCTGACAGGCGGGTAGTGATGGATGGGGTGAAATTAACCAGGCACAGATGCGTGTTGATTACAGGAGATTGTTTACTTACGTCGCCCAGATAGTGACGTGCGACGCAGGCTGAGCCTTTGTTTCGTTACAGTTGCGTCGATTACAGTTGAGCGAATAAGGTCGGGTTACGATATCAAGCGATGACGAATGAAGCGCACTGAGAATGGACTATCGAGCCTGCAGGGCTTTATTACGTCAAAATTAACGATGACGGGGAGTATTGACAGCTGATCAGACCGTCAATCTACTCTGGTGATGGACTCAGGTCTCTCCTCAGACGTTTCTCCGGGGTTCTCCGCCTTGGGCGGAAACTGCTAAACTATTTATAGACAGAGGTATCTGACGGAGATACCCAATGATGAACCGTTATGTGGAATCTTTAATTTTCTGGCAAGCAGCAGTTCTTTGTGCTCTCAGGTTGCTATCAGGTTACAAGGTAGTGGGTTAGGTTTTCTGCCTGTTATGTATGAGGTTATGATGAGGGGCTTATGCTTGTTTCTTGATCAATTGCAAGGATTTATGGCAGGGCTATCCCCTTTCACCCTGACCAGTCTTAAATTTCGTTTCTTGTTTGTGACGTGGGCATAAATTATATACAGCTCTCCGCCAGGATTTTGTTTCAGGAGTTTCTGGCAAGGATTTCTTTTTAAACCCTTAGTTGACTACTTGAATGGTATCATGCTAGTGGCATGGGCACTGATTAACTGGGTTGTGACACAGGGATCCAGGTTTTCTAATTTCCCAATGAAAACCGGAGTAAACTACAGATTTTACCTTTTACCGGAGGCAAACATGGTTTTCTCATTTTACCAGAGAAACCTGTGGATTTTGCAGTTTTGCAAAGAGCTTTCTGCAGGCTGGTACAGTTCCAGCCTGCAGGCAGCTAGGAGGGAGTGGGAGGAGGGCGGTTAGGCAGGGGACGCCATGTGTGTGTACATGCGCATGGCTGCCAGGCAGCCTGGAGAGCAGCTCCCGCAGGTAAATTGGGGGGGGATAAGGGGGATTGAGGCCCCTGTAGGGAGGCAAGGAGGGAGCTGGGCAGGGCTGGGGCTGCTGCCCAGCTGGGAGGTGAGTGGGGTTTGGGGCATGGGGCCACAATGCATGGCTGCAGCGCCCCAGCAGGAAGCAGGACAGGGCTGCGGGTGGCTCATTTGGGGGAGGAAGAGGGCCAGCTTCCTGCTACCACGTGCACTGCTGAGGGGCAGGGGGGACCTGCACCTCCCAGAACTGTGTGTGGGGTAGGCATGGGCTGCACGCTCAGGCTCCCACCCTGCTTCCCTCCCCTGTGGCCTCCACAGCCCAGTGGGCATGATCTGGAATGGCAGGTAACAGCAGAGCAATGCAGGGATCTCCTTGCCGCTGCGAGCTCTGCTCTGCCCTGGCGACGCACCTCCTGCATGTGCCGCTGCTTTGAGGGGCGCTACCCCATGCTGCTGCTCTCACTGCAGCCCCGTGCACAGGAGGCATATCGCCAGGGCAGTGCAGAGCTCGCAGAGGTGAGCAGCTTCCCTGTGCAGCTCCACTCTTCCCTGCCATGTCAGGTCACACCCATGGAGCTGCGGAGGCCCCGGGGGAGGGAAACAGGGTGGAAGCCTGAGCCCACAGCATGCCCACAGCATGCACCTGCCCTGTGTACCGATTTGGGGGATGCGGGTCCACTCTGCCCCCCAGGAGTGCGTGCCGTGGCGGGGAACCACCCCTCCCCCACAATCAAGACCGCAGCAGGGAGAAGCGGGGGCAGGGGCAGCAGACCTGGGTCCATAGCTCTGGGGGAGCAGGGGCTGTGGTTAGGGGACGAGGGGCACCAGCAAGGGTGTGCGGGTAGGAGGAGTGAGAGGCATTAGCAGGGCTGGGTCAAGGAAAAACCAGGATCCCTGCTGATGAGGTCCAAGTTCAGTTCCCAAAGCTAAGCAATGGCAATTCACACAGGAATGCTTGAGCTAACTATGAGGATGCCAATGAGTGCTCAGGGTGGTGGCATGTAAGTCAGGGTCACACCCTGTGGTGGCAGGTGGGGATGTTGGTGTGGGGCCAGTACCACTCCCTAGGCAGTAGAGCTTGAGAAGGTGGAAATTTTGTCCACAGAACAGGAGTGAGGGAGCTGGAAGTTCTGCATCCTGGGATGCTGAAGTATTTCATATTGCTCATTTTATCTGTGTGGAGCAGACTGACATTACCATAACACAAGTTGGATAGCATGACCCCCACAAAAATACTGTTTGCCTGAAGTGGCATAACCTTAAGACATTCAGAGAGGACTTAGCATATGTTTTCCCTCTTTAACATGTGAACAATCACATTGTAAGTTCCTTTAGCATGTCATAAGGGTAACATGTTTCCCTCCCTCGGGGCCTCCGCAGCCCAGTGACTGTGACCTGACGTGGCAGGGTGTAGCATGCACAGAGCAGTACAGCATTTCTGAAGGCACTGCTGCTGGGTGTAGGAGTCTAAAGAAGCCTAAGGTGAATCCTGCAAACACTTAACAAATGTATAAGTTTATTCCATTTAACCCAATAGAATTGGGTTAAATGGAGCAGAATGACTCCTGCATTGAATTTGTTTGTGAATAATCAGTGAAAGAAAAAGTGAGAGACAGACAGCAAGTAACCGACCTCAGTACAGCAGCACATAGGAACTCTTTGCCTTCCCTGTTTGCGAGGAAGGAAGCTATTTCTCTAGGGCGGCTTTCAATTACCTTCACCAAGAGACTATCTTTTTTTTTCCTGCAGTTCCCCATACTGGTTCTCCAGGCTCTCCTTTGAACCTGTTTCTCCCCACTGGCTCCTTGTGTCTGTCCTTTTGCCCAATTAATCCCTGCTCTCCTTCCACATGTGAGCTCTTTCCAATGTTCCCTTTCTCCCATCGGTGCCCAATATCCTATTGGCTCCCCATCTGAGTTCAGTTTCTCCATCAGCCACTGTCTTCCATTCCCCCACCTGCTTTGTTCTCCCAGTCTTCTCTTTGCCCATCCATTTTGTTGTCTTCCAGGCCCCGTCTTTCTTCCATGTAGGTTCCACTCTCCCCTCATTGCTTCCAGTTTCAGTGTCTTCCTACACCAGCTTCAAATTTCACTTTTAGTTCTTCGGTCTCCAGGCTTACTCCCCTCTTCTACCAGTTGGTTGTCTCAGTCTACTCCCTAGTCCCTTTTCCTCTGCATTCAGACTATTTAGCTTTCTCATACATGCCCAAAACGGAAATAAATAAGACTACAGGAGAAAGATATTTCCATTCTGGACCCAGACCAAGCACAGCCAACAACAGCACAGCCACAGCTGCAATTCCAGAGGAAGTCCTGCCTGGAGAATGGCCCAGTACAGACTTGGGCGATGTGCCTGAAAGACTCTAGCAAGTCTCTGTACATGTATAAACTGCAATTTTTCAAAGGCTGATGATCTGAGTTACTGTTAGAAAATGAGGTAGACTTTAAGGATGATAGGGGAAAGATGCTGCCCTCTCAACTGATTTCAAGTCCCTTCTTCAAAAGTGCAAGAGCACTGGAGAACCACAAAAGACTCCTTTAGATTTTTTTGTGGATAAAACAAGGATCTTTTCCTCTTAGGTTTTTTCTCAGACATAATGGAACAATTTTGGCATAATTTCCTCCTCCTCTCCCCCCAACAAAAGAAAAAAAATTGGCCTGAGGTAGACAAGGTGGGGTAAAATGTTTTAAGCCAAATGTTTTAGGCTTGAAAAAGTTATAAGCAACTGAAAACAGCAATAGACTGAAGGATGCTTCTGGTTTGTGGAAGGTAAAATAGCGGATTTCTCACTCTTGTGCCAGAGCAGGACTCAGTAATACAATCCCTGTGCCACTATTGACCCCTGACTCTGATTGCTACTTTGAAGCACCCAATGACAGTTGTGTTGCATTTTTATCTGAGCTTGCCAGGGATGCAAATGAGTCTCCGAATATTTAGTATGAGAGCTGAATCATTTAGATTATACAACAAGTAGGTCCAGTGTCATAGTTTTAAGTGCTGAGTAATCACTGACACTACATGGAAACAGGAGTAAAATTGAACTAGAAAAATACTGAGAGTGGAAGACTTGATCAGTTAAATGTCATTCACAGACTGAAACTCTTCACAAGCATGGAAAACTATTGGGAGAGATTTAAACAGTGATTCACTCTATCAGCAAGCAATGAGAATCAGCAAAAAAAGAAGATAGCCAGTTTGGAAGCACTTGATGCATTGAACAGCTCTCAGGTAAATCAGGAAGAAATAGTTAACTATGAAAAATGTGTTAAGGAAATCTAAGGAGTATTTTAATCTACAAGAAGCTATGTATCAGAGAGCTTTTTTTTAAAAACAGGGACCACAGACAGAAATTAAAATAATGCAAGCGCTTGTGACTGTTTTAACTGACTAGTCCAGTTTGTAGTTTTGAGGGGCAACAGTGCCCCTAATAATAAATTATCATGTTTGGGATTTAGACAAAAAAAAGGAGTGATTACTGAAAGACCCATTAATTAGCCTTTGGCAAAGCACTTAGAAGCCAGAATCTAAAAAAGTCATCCATCCAGGATAAAGCTTATGGAAAATGGGCAGGGCTCTAACACTGTAGACTTTATTGGGGGTGCTAAATAAGAGAATCCCCCCCAAAAAGAGACCTGAAGCACAAAGGTGGGTGCTCCAAATTACAGTCCAACAGAATGGTTTCTGTTGGCACCTGCATCATTTGCTGCTCCAAGACGGTGTGGGTGTTATTGCAACATAAGAGAAAAGATGCAAGAAACATATCTGGAGTGGGCAAGCCCCAGCAGAGCACACATAGTAAAAGACAAGGATAATGCTACTTGGTCAAATCAATTTTTGTCATTGGAACACCATTTTGCCAGTGGCAGCGCAATGAATCTGAGAGCAGGACAGTCAATTCAAGGGCAAATGAGACATTTATTCATTTTAAATTGGATGGTGGTATATAAGCCCATGTGTTTACAGAAACAGGGTTATTATCAGTAAAATAAAAGCCCTGGTAAGGTAAGAGCAGTTAAATCCCAGAGTTTATAATGGTGAGCTTATTCCCAATAAAGGAATCCATGAAATTAATGTATAGGTAAATGACAAATTGGAAAAGATATCATTTGTAATACCAGCAGAGAAACCTCTAGTTATATTAAAATGTATGCTGTGCCTTTGGTTTCATCAAGATGTTTCAGAATGATGGAACACACAAATGGGAACTTGTTTAAAAAAGTCTTCCACAGGTAGACAGTTCTCAACTGAGTAGAGAGCTCAATTAGCTCAGTGGCCCATGGTTCATTCTGGTAAGAAACTTTCCCTCACCACAAGGTAGAAGTTAAACAAAGAGTTGCATAGGCTTCATCTAACAAATTTAGGTACCAGTTGTCCCGGTTTGGTGGAAACCATAACAAAATAATAAAGCACCTATGGAAAAAGTTATGGAATCAGATGTTCATCCATATTTTGTACTGTTACATTATTGAATGGCACCAATGAAG
>NW_005842029.1:325405-343570 GCF_000455745.1 Alligator sinensis | reverse complement strand
GACCCTTTTAAAATTGGGGTCAGTCTCTTGGGACTTGTAGTAATATAAAGAGGAAGGTAAAAGAAAAAACAATATAATGGGGAGTCCTAGGAACCGCCACCATTTAGGGAAGATAATGTTATATGTCTCTGGGAAGAGAGAAAAATATGACATACAAAAATGGTGTCACAGAAGTTTTCCTTACAGTCCTATGAGGCTGGCACAGAGAAACACATACTACAGAGGAACAGATCCTAGAAGGATCCTAGACGGATTTGCTGTTTTACCCACGAGGGTCTCAGTTCTGCAACATCCCAGCAGAGTGAGACGAGAAAGACTGAGGACATTTAACATTCAACACATGGCCTTGCCAACTCCTGGCAGCAGTCCTGCTGTTGTTCTAAGGAGTCGCCATATGTGCAAGCAGCAGCACAGGTATCCAGGTTGTATCCACATTGGTATAGAGGCAAAAGGAGTCAGAACTCATAGTAGAAGTGATATCTTTTATTAGACCAACTAGATTTTTGCAAAAAAAATTCTTTAATTGCAAGCTTTTGGGCACAAGCACCCTTCTTCAGCATAGGAGAGAAGATTGTAAAAGTTCTTCCAGGTAGAAATGAAAGTTGATATTTCATATTTCATTTCAAACTTTCATTTCTACTTGGGAGAACTTTTCTTCAGGCATAGGAGAGAAGATTGTAAAAGTTCTCCCAAGTAGAAATTAAAGTTTGAAATGAAATATGAAATATCAACTTTCATTTCTACTTGGGAGAACTTTTACAATCTTCTCTCCTATGCTGAAGAAGGGTGCTTGTGCCCAAAAGCTTGCAATTAAAGACAATTTTTTGCAAAAATCTAGTTGGTCTAATAAAAGATATCACCTCTATCACAAGTTCTGGGACCAGCAACAGCACAGGGCATTTCAAAGACCAGTCAAGTTTTGTTAGTAAATTAAATGATTAGGCTGATTATGTGTAGTGCTCTTTGGGTTTTACATCAATACTTTCTAAGTTTTATTGTTCAGTTTTGGCTTGGAAGGAAAGATATATGCTGGGGATTGTACCTATGAGAGATGAACTAGTCAAGATGGAGTGAAGATCTTGGTGGTGTAATGCGCAGCCCGTTGGATCCATACCAAGACAAAGCAGGTGTTTTACAATAACCTACACAGGCTGAATTACTGCTGAACAACACATACCCAAAATAGCCATGGTCCACACTAGAATAAATGAGAGACCATGTGATTGGTCAAAGGCATTATGCAATTATGTTCCTGCTCTTTTGAAGTCTGGGTCCTCTCTCTTTCCTGAAGTGATAAAGAAGCATATTATAGAGAAGATAGTGCTAAGACAATAGTAAATGACCTGAATGCTAAAATGTCAAATGGTGAAGTTTCAAGAAAGTTATGGGCTTAGGTTCTAATAGGACTCAGCAAGCCAGTTTCTTTAATGTTTAGAGGAACAAGGCAAGCAGTTGGGGGTGGGAGTTGGTTGCTAACTGAAGCCTTGAAGGATATGTCTACACCACTTCTGTGGAGGTCCCGGGCATACTACTTTCTGGCATGGTGTACACACATGTTGCACCTCTTCTCACACCATGACTTGAAAATAAGGGTGTGAATCCTGCTGCCACTATTGAGATCCCTGGGTGAGTTTACATGAGATGCTTCACTGCAAAGTAGTGTAGTTTACTGCACAGTAAGCATGCATGTCTACATGTGCACATGCTTACTGCACAGTAAACTTAATTACTTACAAGTAACTTTGATACCAGCCAATGCAGGTTACAAATTTACTCGTGAGGACTTATGGCACAGTAATGCTCAGGATCAGATTTGCTCTGGGCCAGCCTGAGCTCAGCCCCAAGGCCTCAGGGCTGGGAGCCACCTCTGTGGCAGCCCCAGCCACAGGCCCTCTAAAAGCCTGTAGGCATTTTGAGCCCTTGGACACAGGTGTAGGGAGCCTGGGGGAGCTCTTGGTTGGATGCATCAGCTCTGCAGGAGGACCCAGGATCGGACCCTCCTCCTGGGCTGGCTGGTGATGGTCATGGAGGACTGGTAAGTGCATGCACAGATGTAGAGGTAGAGGTTGGTAGAGGTTGTTGCCCTGCAGGACAGGTGGTGAGTGGAGGATGTCACCCACGAAGACGTGCGGGACCAGTGCAAGAAGGTGCAGGACTGGGTGAACTGGTAGCTCAGGAATAGCTCCTGGCCCTGGAGCTGAGCACACGGAGGCCCTGAGGGAGCAGGGTGCAGTCGAGGCCAGGGTAGTGCAGGCAGTGGAGGAGGACTGTTGGGTGCTGGACACCATCCTGACCCTGGTGGTAGCCTTTGTGCTGCCCAGTGCCCTGCCCCCAATTCTAGCCCCACTTGCCCTCTGGCAGCCACCCGCCACCCAGCAGCAGGTCCCCTCATAGGCCTGGGCAGAGGTCCACTGCCACCTCAGCCAGCCAGGAGCCCCAGCCCCCTTACCTGGGCCCAGCTCTACCACTCACCCCAGCTCCACCCCAGGAGTGGGAGCTGCCTGCAATGGGTCCAGGGCCATGTGCCAGCCCTACTGGTCCTGACCACCAGCTGCTGGAGAGTGAGCCACCTGTGTCAGGGAACCAGTGGCCACCATCACCTCTGGGCAAGCCTCCTGCCTGCCAGACTCATCACAGCATGCGCACCCACAGGAGAAAAGCTAGAGGCTGGGGTGCTAGCCCCTTGTCCCAGGGCTTCATCCCATAGGTGTCCCCACCCCATGGCCACTCATTCCAGGAAAGCACAGACGCACCACTTTGTAAATAGTTTGTACAGGGGAGAGAGTGTTTTATTGTTGGTGGATGGGTCAGTGGTCAAGGAGGTCTGGTGTTGGGGAGGGAGTGGGGATGGAATCTGGTGCTGGGGAGGGGTGGGGTCTGTTTGTTGTGAGGGCAATAAAGTGTTTTTCTGAGAAGTGTCCACAGTGAGCGTGGTGTTGGGGTGGGCAGTGGGGCGGGGGTCTGTGGGCAGCTGTCCAGGTGGGCTACAGCAGGGAGTGCAGGAGGAGATGGCTGGCCAGTGCCTCTCACACCTGGTGGCCCCCAATGGTGTGTGTGCAGCTTGTCTGGGCCTTGGCGGAGTGGGGAAGGGGCTGCCACTGTTGCTACCACCACAGCTGGTGCCCCCATTGCCAGGCATCCTCCACTCACTGCACCTCTTCTTTCCAGGCCTTGCAAAAGAACTCTCCCTGGACCTCACAGATGTTATGCAGCATGCAGGCTGCAACGCTGACCTGAGAGATGTTGTCCTTGGGCAGTGAGGGTGCTCCAGCATCCCTTACGATGGCTGAAGGTATATTTCACCAGGGCGTGCGCCTGGTGGGGATCCAGCTGGCTGGCATAGGGTTGCATGAGCTAGGTAAGGAGCAGGTAGGCAGGATCCCCAGTGAAGGGTGGGACTACCCCAGCACCCAGCTGCAGGTCCAGCACCCCAGCATGAAATGCTCACTTTGCACCAGGGCTGGTAGGGCAGAGTGCCAAAACATGGAAGCATCTTGGGCACTGCCCGCTCAGCTGGCACTCACGTTGGTGAAGGTGCTGCGGTGGTCAACGATGGCCTGAAGCACAACAGAGTGGAATCCCTGCCAGCTGTAGCAGGGGTGGTTGCTGTGGGGTGGGCAGATGATGGGGATGTGGGTCCTGTCCAGGGCCCCAATGCACTGGGGGAATCCTGGGTGTAGAACCCCACCACTACCAGTACATCCCTGGACTACTACCAGGAATCTCTCATAGTCCATTTGATATCAAAATAAAGAAATATGGGCAGCTTACCCCTTACCCTCTATGGTCATTCCTCTCTGGTGTGGGGCTCCTTTCACCATTCCTGGCATCCCTTTAGGATCTTCTCTGGGTACTCCTAGCCTATCAGTGTTGGCTTCTGTCCTCCAGCTGCAGTTTGTCTCTGTTGCATCAAGATGAATCACCTGAAGTAAATTAGGGTCAGGAGCTTTTTCCCCCCCAGAGAAAAGAAGCACTCAGGCTGACATACCCTGTCCAGGACTGCTGAAGCCAGGGACTCTTTCTCTAGGGGACCATGTTGCCCCAGGGAATCCTCCAGGGTGTGGGACCGGGACAGTGCCAGTCACCATGCTCCATGGAGAATTCCTTCTACCCGTCCCCGTGCTGCCAGGGCTCCTTGCTCCCCAATCAATGAGCCAGTAAATGGAGTGTTCTCCTTCCCTGTTCCACTGGCTATGGTATGGGAATCCCTTGCAATGCTGCATCGGAGCTGAATTCCCCTCACGCCATGCCGGATATGCCTGCTGCCTGTCCAGATGTTGGTGGGGTCACTTACCTTTGGCAATTAAGGGAAAGGGTATGAGCAGAGAATCCACCTTCTCAGTTCTCCTTACTCTGCTACACTCCTAAACTAGATACTGTGCACCCACATCATTGTGGCACTTCAGGCAGAACAATTAGCTTTGCTGAGTGGCAGCAAAAGCCTGCCTTCAAGCTCAATAGCCCCCTTGTGCAGCTGCAAGGAGTGCAGCTACACTGTGTCTGGTTTAAAAGCTAGCTTGCCTGAAGCAGCACAGCATGCCTGAGGGTGCCATGGTAGGTAGGGATAGTAGGCTTATTGTATATATGTAGCCCAAGGCCTTATAAGAGTTCCACTATGATCTCAATCAATAAGCACAAACCACAGTGTGGTAATCTTCTAGGAACAGTACTTCTGGAGAACAGCATTACTGACAGTCCTTTTGCTCATGAGAAGGATACTGATTCTACCACAGAGAAATCAATTTATTTTGTAGTTACATTAAATCTATTATTTGATTTCCATGGCCAAACCATAATATGGTTTAGTCTCTAGATACAATACATATCTGACCAGGTGGAAAGGAAGCTGGAGAAAAAGAGAATTTGTACTTCAAAGTAATTTAACTCACTACTCAAACACTATTATATAAACAAACACTGCTATATCAAACAGTCTGTAACAGGCTTATTACGTATCTTAATGAAAAATCAGACATCATTTACTATTTAACGGCTTACAAACCTGCCAAAATAAAATTAAATGTGCTTATACCTGTGAATTTGTGTCAGGTAAATCAGAAAGCAGTGAAGTGGCAAAGTATATATTCTATTTTTCTACTAGGTTTGATACAATGAAAGCTAGATAGATTCCTTTTGCAATCTGCTATCTTGAGCTTTCTATTGGAAAAACTACCCTTTGTGAAAATGAGAAGTAATGCATCTTGCTGGATAAATTCTAATGTTTAGTGAAACTAACTCTATGGAAATATTTTTAATATGACCTCTGCTTCTCTAGTAGCTAAATCAGCACTCTGTGTATTCAAGCATTTGAGTACTGGCATTTTCACTCTTTTACCCTTTTATCTGGAACAAGAGACAAATGAAATTAAGAGAGGAATGAGGGATGAAAGAAGTAAAATTTAATATGAAGCACAAAATGATCAATAAAAAAAGAGTAAGAACTAAATTGCCTTTGGTTCCAACTATTAGAATGTTCTGCACTCCTTACAAGGGAAATGAATAGATATTAACATTGATTTTCAGAATGTTTAAAAGTGTATCTGACTGGTATATCAAGCATGTCCAAGGCTGCAGTTTCATTTCATTTGCAAGGCTTCTCACCTCCAATAATGGGGTCCAATCTAGGTAGGCCTTGCAAGATTGTTAAGCCTAGGTATAAAGAAAAATGGGAAGGAGCATGAAGGGGGAAAAATAATTGCCTTACAATGAGAAACAAAGGTCAAATTATTTTCTGTATCTCTAACATTTGTTTCTCATAAGCAGGGAAAATTGGGGGTTTTTTTATCAGAAAAAAACAGATATTTCTGGTTTTATTTATTTATTTATTTCTCTGATTAAAAAAAAATCCCTAACTTTCGGGTTAAGAAAAGTAACCCAAAATCCACATTGATCCATGATCAAAATGAAACACCACTATATATCTGTGTGTTACTGGTGTTTCATTTTAATCACAGAAAAGTATGGACTTTGGGTTACTTTTTTAAATTAAAAAATTGAAGATATTTTTTTGTTTTAAATCAGAGAAAACCAGGATCTCTGCTCATAAGGTAGGCTTGAAAGTCTTGGGAGACCACAGATACAATGAGTCTGCAGTATAATGCAGCTGCACAAAAGGTCAATGCAGTTTTGGGCTGCATCAGTAGAAGTAGTAGGTGCAAGACACTGAAGATGTAGTGCCTCTCTATTCAGCACCAGTTAGGCCTCATCTAGAGTTATTGGGTGCGTCTACCTGGGCATTAATGCACTTTAGTTAATGCACATGAAATCTAGTATTTCCATTGTGAGGTACTAAGAAAATGCACATTAGCCTTTCGTAATGTGCATTAAGTAAAGAGCACAGTTTTAAAGTGGTGCACTAATGTGCATTAAAATAGGCTAATGTACATTAAAGTGCATGTGTAGACAGGCCTACTATGTACAGTTCTGGGTTTCACATTTTAAAAAGGACATGCAGTACTTAGAGAGGGTCCAGAGGTGGGCAACACAGCTAGATCCGGGACTTGGAAGGCAAGTCATATGAGGAGAGGCTGAAGGGGCTAGGCATGTTCACCTTGTGGCAAATGCACTTAAGAGAGGACATGATAGCAGTCTTCAGACACTTGAAGGGCTGCCATAAAGAAGAGGGAAAGCACCTTTTCTCTCTTGCTGCAGAGAGGAGGACACAGACCAATGGCTTGAAGTTGCAGCAAAGTCTATTTAGATTGGATAGCTGGAAAAACTTCTTCACTGTGGAAATAGTGAGGTAGTGGAATAGATTCCCTAGGGAAGTTGTGGACTCTCCATCACAGGAGGTGTTCAAGAAAAGATTGGCCAGCCACTGGTCAGAGATGATCTAGGCGTAGCTATGCCTATTTTTTTCCTGTGGGTATTTCCCATGCTTCTGGGCTTTGCTGGTTGCTCCCCCACTCCACGCTATATGTGTCAGGGTGTTTTTTAGCCTCCACAGATGCATTGGGTATTGGCTACAGCTAAGGCTGGAGACTTCAACTGCTAGGAGCAAAGCCAGAGGGTCTTGTGCCTCCATCCAGGGTCAGACTAATCACCATATTTGGGGTCAGGAAAGAATTTTATTCCATCATCAGATTAGTATGGGCTGTGGGGTTTTTTTGCCTTCCTTTGTAGCAAGGAGCATCTTCTCAGGACCTCTTGGACATATACTGTCAATGTTTTATAGAAGCAGAACACTGGCTGCCGTGGTTCTCCTGCTTTACCTGTGGCAGGTTAGGGTGTTAGGTCTATGTTGCATCAGGGTTGAGGGTAGTCTTATGCAGAGTTTAAATTATGGTTGTATGAGATGGCTTAGATGACCTCTGAGGTCCCTTCAGCCGTACTTCTCTATGACTATGACCCTATGACTATGACAAAAATATTTTTTGGAATATATAATAATCATTGTGAAACCAAACTTAACTTCTTCTATCCCCACATATACAGAAAAACTACCAACTCAAATTATATTAAACTGAGATACTGTTTTTCATATGATATTTTCATATAACAAACACATGCTTTTGTTTGTCCCTCACCATTTTCCAGTTATGTTCACAGCCTCAAGCAGTCTTGTATAAAGATATCAATCTTCTTATTTATGGAGCCATTAAAAGCTGAATCAAATTTAATCATTTTAATGCATTCTGCTGAATAAGTCCAAACTTGCTTGGGAATTCAAAGCTTTGTTTCTTTGTGGTATAAGCCACATGCATAATGGGAATGTTTCCTGTTTAGTAAAAGAATGAAAGAGAAATGAGTCTTTAATAGAACACTGTGCTAAGTTAAAGAGAAAAAAACATAAAGTAATTGCAGGGGACATCAATCTTCTAAGTTACTAAAAAAAAAACCAACAGAAAAAAGCCCAACAGCCAAAGGCATTGAGCACGAGAACCCAGAGGGAAACAACATACACTGAAAGCAATGCATTCAGCTGAAGTCACAAGTCAGGTATAAATTTGAACTTTCTTAAAGCTCAGAATGGTTCAGATCCACATTTTTTATCTGTTGCCTATCTCTGTAAGTGGGAAGGTAGAAAAGCAAACTACAACAATACAATGGCATGTCAGGCAGATAGTTTTGTGTGTGTGTGTATATATATATATATATACACACACACACACACATACAGAAGACTTGTATTAGGAAATGGCAGCTATGCAGTGATTTAGGGTAGCTGTATGATCTCTGTTGTGTCTTATCACTAAATGGTAAGGGAGCAGGTAATAACATTCTTTCTGGCATAGAACATGCCATGGAATATTATACACACCTTATTTTTGAAAGGTAGAGTAAAGAAAAAAAAAAAGATTTTTCCAGAATTATGGCTGTATAGCAGGGACAGAGCTTAATCTTTTGATGACTGTCCCTCCTTTTTCTGATTAAGCTCACAGGAACAGCTAGCCAACAGCAAAATTGCTGTAAGGTTAGCTTGAGTAGTGGAACATCAAGACCATTCAGAAGGACAGATATTTGTTAACACCTGTGAACTGAAGAACAATGGGCCATTAAGTCAAATTACTTCCTCAGCTGCCTGAACAGTAATGCTGCTGCACTGTAGAGCAGGATTAAAAAATTGCTTCTATTTCAGTCAGAAAAATCAACTTTCCTGCTTAATAAATGCACCCCAATTTTGAGGGGTTGATTCTGGAGATAAAGTGTGTATTGTTTGTGAGAAAATATGGTACCTGGTTTGTCTTTAGTAAATATTCAGCCTGAGATGGACGTAGACAGACAGCACCTAAACTGGTGCAACCTATACTGACAGTTTTACCCAGGTTCCCTACAGCAGCAATTCTCCACTAGATCTGAGACTGTTTTAGGCATGTTGGTCAGATTTATACAACTTTTTTCTACTTATGTATGCCTGTGTAGTCAGCATTACACATTTTTTGTCTAGTCATCAAATAGCATAAATGTTTATTACTTTTTTTTTTTAATATAGTCACACTGATCCTTGAAAATGGCAGACAAGCTAAGGATTGTGTTGCCTTTTATTAGTTACGTTATAACTGTTTCTAAACCAAAAATCTTAATTCTTTAGGCACATATAATGCATTGGTTGGAACAGTAAAAGGAAAGGTTACTGAATAATAGGTTTTTTTGCTGAATTATTTTCAAACATGAATCCAGTTGCATTTTCATATTAATTTTTTTTTTTCACATTCAAAACAGTCTCTTCTAGAGAATACTTAAAATGTATGTGTTAGTCAGCAGTAGTAGAATTTGACTGGCAAACTGCCCAGCAGAGATGGGTGAACCTATCCTGGATTTTTTGTGATGATTCAGTTTTTAGAGGCTTCAGGTTTCAGAGGTTTCATTCCAGGAACACAGAAAAAAGTTAAATTGGTGCTAAGTGAATTAGTTCCACAGTGTCATATATGCTTTAAGAAAGAGGGGAGGTTTTCTGAGTATACAATATATGCATTGGTAGTACAATAGGCATCACATCATATCTTCTACCTTTTCTCTTCTGATATTAAAACTGACAAGAAGATCTCATTGTTATGCTCTGGATGATTTCTGAATTGGAGAAATATCGAAATAAAAGCATTCACTGCTAAACTTTGGGTGCTTGAGCAAAATTTTCAGCCTTTTAGAGGCCAAATCAATGGCCAACAACAGTCCAACTCTGTATTTTCATGCCACACTGTATTTGCAAGTTTAAATATAATCCTTGATAGTTACACAAACTTAAGCATTGGAAGCCAGGTTTAACTCTACAGTTCACTATGTACAGAACTAACTTCATGATATTACTGCTGAACTTTGCTCCTCTATAGTAAGATGCTACTATCCTTATTTCCATTGACAAGTCCTTTACCCAGTACTTCCCTCAGATCACATTATCCAAGGAAGTTATGGGTGTTTATTTTGGTCCAGTTTTTATTAAGGCATTGAATTTGTCTAAAAGAGGGTGTTTGTTGTTTCAGTTGTTTTCTGTCCTTAGATTCCTAACTCACATTTATATTATTTTATTGGAAGTTTCCTTAACAAGGCTGTTTTATTCCCTCCTGACTTCAAAACTGAATATAACAAAGGATTTGGTTGTTAGCTTTACAAGTTGTAATTAAATGGTTTTTCCCTGTCACTAAACCCCTCTATTTAATTTGTATGAAGTTCTTCAGCTTGATATCTCTATAGAAAATATCTCTATTTTCTATAGGAATCACAGTTGCATACTGTTCAAGAGTAGTCACGTTCAGCCCTTTCCTTTTTTCAATTTGATGTTCCCTATAAACAGTAGTCACAAGAGCATGGAGCTTAGTAGACAAAAGCATTCTTATTCCCTCATTTAATCCACCCCCTTCCCTCCAGCAAGACTATGGGCTAAGTATGAACAGCAACAGGGACATGAAAACACCAGTGGATCTACTATGTATACATGTTCTCCTGATGGAAAAACTACTAATTATGTACAAGATAAACAGCTCAGAAATGCAATTCTGTGGAGACACACTACTAATCCCTGTCTAAACTTTTGAATCAGCACATTCAGTCTCCTAGTCTGGAAGGAACACCACAAAGACATTTGCTTCTGGACTGCAGAATTCCTCTTGGTGCTCCAAGGAGCAACCAGAGGAAATGAACCTGCCACTTTGTTGCTTTAGGAGATACTGGTTTGTCAGATCCTCCTGTACATAAATGACAAGGGGCAAATTCTACATTGGGAAAGAAAGGTGCTGATTCTGCTGCACTCGTTTTTAGATAGGCGTGCATGTTTTTGAGGGAGTGTTTGGCTCCATGTCTTGTGTTTGTGCTCCCCCTTCTGGCTCTCTGACAGCTGAGCTGGCTTTAGTTCACGTGACAAAGGGGCAAAAAAGGGGCTTTGCGAGGTGAGGTTCAAAATTTAAGGAACTGTTGTTTTTAATGAGTCTGACTGTTAAATACCATCAAAGGTAGAAAGCTAAGAGCTCTTTAAACATAAATATTTTATGTTGTAAAATGATATGTGATACTAAAAAAAATGTCCCAGTCCTATCACTCTGAGAGCTGCTATTCAGCATCTTAAGCTAGTTCCTTAGAGTGGCCCACCAAACTGCTCCAAAACTATATGCACTTTTTAAAATACATTAAAACAGTCCACATGTGCAAGAATAAAAATAACAGCTTAATTGCATCCCTAAATAAAGAAAAATGGTCCCCCTCCACCCACCCCCAGAAATGCAAGCAGTATACCAGTCACCTACAAATAATGGCCATTATTATTCCCCTCCAACCCTAAAGCCCAGGAAAGCCTTATAGGCTTGGCAGTGCTACACTGGTTAGCACTACAGAAGAAAGAGACTTGGGGGTCATAGTTTCATAGCTGGTAAGGCCAGAAGGGACCTGAGCAGATCAAGTCTGACCCCCTGCCATGGCAGGAAAGAGTAGTGGGGTCAAACGACCTGGCATGGTGTTTATCTAGCCTCCTCTTAAAGACCCCCAGGGTAGGAGCCAGCACCACTTCTCTTGGAAGCTGGTGGGCCACTGGATGCATGCTGCAAGCAGCCTGCCTTCCCCATCTCCTTCCTAGGTTGGGGCAGGCCTGACTCCTGGCAGCATCTTCTATAGCTACTCCAGACCCACTTCCTATTCTCCTCCTGGAGATCAGGCTGCCTCCTCTGTTGCTGCCAGGCCCATGGCACCCAGAATTGGGAGGTGAGGGGCTCCTGGATGACTGGGAAGTGGAGCTGGTGGTGCCTCCACCACCTCTGGAGAGGCTTCCTGGGGCTGGCCCCCCGCTGATACCCTGTGCCCAGAGCGTGTCCCAGTGCACCACAACAAGCTGTTTGCTTGAACCAAGGTGTGCCTGACCTACTACGCCCTGCTGATGATGATCACTATGGTGCCTCAGGCACACCTGAGAATTTGGCATGGGACCCTGAGCTTCAGTGGTACAGTGAAAAAGCCTGTGCTTCCCCACAACGTTTGCTGCTCCCTGGAGGGGCACCTGTGCCCACAGTACATGTCCCTGCCCCACACAGCCAAGGATGATGTCAGTGTTGGCATCAATGCATTTCTCCATGTGAGAGGCCCATACCTACCTACTTAAGGGGGCACTGACTGCTCAATAAAGTTTAGCACTGACTCCCAGTGGTGGGGGGGGGGGCAGCCAGGGGGGGCTCGGGGGGCAGCCAGGGGGAGCTCACTCAGGCTGGGTGGGAGTGGGGGCAGGGAGGGAAGGGGAGGACCCTCCCCCCAGTGCGGGGCTTACCAGGTGGGTGTGGCATGCATGCCCAGTGGCTCAAGCCTGTCCCTGCTGGCAGTGAGGATGTGCAGCTCCCAGTGGCATCCTAGGGTGCAGGGGCAAGTTGCCTGGCTGGCCAGGCAGGGGTCCCCTCTGGGGAGGAGCTGTAGCTTGTGAGGGCAGGTGCTGCCATGGCTGGGCTGGGCGTCCTGGGTGGGGCTGCGCACCCAGACCTGGCAGGGCAGGAGCTGGCCTGGGCTGCCAGAGTTGCTGGATGATGCCGGGACCACGTGTGATAGGCTCCTGGTGGCATGAGGGACCCTCCCCCACTGATAGCTCATCACTGCTCCCAGGCCGTGGTGGAGGCTCGGGCAGGCTGCCTGTGCTGGTGAACACGGCAGGGCTCTGCTGAGTCTCCCGAGGTGTGAGGATGTGACTCAGCTGCTGCATAAGAGGCATGGTCCTGTGAGCTGCTCCCAACTGGCAGTTGTGGTCAGTGGTACTGACCCACTGCTCCTGCAGGGCCTTGACCTTTATGAGGCACTGATGTGCTGACCAGTCATGTCTGGACTCCTGCATGTGGCCTGCCAAGCCCTCATAGATGTGGGCATTGGAGTGCCCGCTCCAAGCAAACTGTCTCTGCAGCCTCATTCCACAGTGCTATGAGGTCTGTGGTCTCATCCAGGGACCAATTATGTCCCTGGGAGATGGTGTGTGGTGTTGGGGATGATGACAGCATGGCGCCCTCAGTGGCCCTCATGGGCTGTGGCCGAGAGTTCAGGCTTGCTGGGTCTGGGCAGGTACCTGCAGCACACAGCACAGAAGCACGGTGCAGGATAGGCAGGCAGATGATAGGGCTGGGTTTTGGGGCCAGTGCCAGGGTCCGGCCAGGCTGCTGTGGCTGGTAGCAGCGAGGGAGGTCCCCTCACACCACCAGGTTTGCAGGTAGAAAATTAACCACATATTAGACTAATTTACTGCACAGTAAGTGCCTGCACATGTAGACAGCGACACTTCACCATGGAGTCAATTAGTCAACTGCATGGATAAGAGTCTTGTGTCAATGTGCCCATTATTCCTTAGAACTGGGGTATCCTGCAGGGGTAGCTTTCTGTGGGTGTGCCACTTCATAAGTATCATCTAGGGAAAGCTACTTTATTCTAGTCATGGTAAATTATTCCCAACTCTGAGATTCTGAGGTGCTTTTCTCTATAGACTTTCTATGTTACTCCCAACCAGGAAAATGTAAAAATCAGAAGACAGCTATAAAATAAAACTATGAAGCTGGTATAAAAATCATACATTTAATTAACTATCATTCTTCATTTTGAATCTTGTTCCTTTTTACATTTATTATTTTCATTCATTGTGAGAGAGCAAGAGAATGAGTCTCTAATCTGGTGGTTTGGACACTCACCTGGGATGTGGGCACTTGGGATCCAATCCCTGCTCCTGCGAAGCCTTAATTATGTATAAAGAATGGAAGAGAGTCAACAGGAGAAAGTGAGAGCAATCTGCCTGAGAATAGCCTACCATCCTCTTCTGCAAGCTGCCAGTTCAAGTCCCTTCAAGCAGAAGAAAGAACTGAACCCAGGTCTCCTGGATCCCAAATAAATGTTTTAATCTTTGGGCCATTTGACAAAAAAGATATTTCTGACACTATTACTTTATCCTCTTCCCGCTCTTTTATGATTTTAGCCTTCATTTCAATTGCTTTTCAAATGTGCCCAAAAAACCCCCAAAGCAAAATAGCCTGTTCAATACTCCACTGATTTTTTTTTCCCAATTTTTCATTTTGTTGAGGGGGAAGAGAGAGAAATTCTCTATTGATCCAAACCATTGTTTGATTTCACACAGTTCTACATAACACTTCCTTTCATTCTCTCAGCTGAATGAAATGGGACTCCTCAGGTGTTTCCCCCTTTCCTAAGAGTTGGCAAGGCCAAAGGATTGCTATCTGTATAAGTTTAATCAGTTTCACATTCTTAGTGAGTGAAATATGATTTAAAGTAGCCATAATTTTGATAGTTGCCATAAGCTTTAAGATGCTGCTAGGTGCCAAGTCTGGTAATATGTGTCATTAGAGCAATCAAAAATTTGCTAGTTTTGGTCAAAGACTCTAGAGAGAAAAAAACATTTCTTAGTTTGTGCACGTGTACAGTATCTTTTTGTTTTGCCTAAACTTAAATTCCATCCTACAAAGTGAGTTAGATAAAATGGTGATATATGACTCTAGAGGCATTTATTTCTGTAACAAACTATCTCTATTGGCACAAACTCACTTGGAGATTTGACTGTCATATTGGGTTCTCTCCATGTTCTGTGGGACATGTTATACTTCGCAACATTAGCACTACCCCTTAGATTTGAAAGGGGTTACACCAGCGTCATCAAAAACAAACTGAATACTTCAAATGTGTACCTGAGGACATAATCTGGTTTACACAGTATAGAACCCAGCGTGACTTTCAGAATTCAGGTTTGTTGGATTAAAATACATAGAAATATGTAAATAAACAACATGGAATCCTATTATGCCATTATGTCTGGATATTGACTCTAAATATAACTTTGTGGATTCCATATTTGTGAATCGTTGGTTCCATTTCAGATTTGCACAATATACAGTACATTTTTCATGTTTTTCTTTTACCTCTGTGAATTACAGTTAAGATGTGTAGATGTAACTGGGTTCTTTCCTGCTTGAACTTCACATTCTGCAGCAGAGCAGTCTGCAGATTAAATTTTGCAATCTCTCTGCAACCCTACAGAAACATGAGTAATTTGATTTGTAGAATCTTGGTTGCTATCGATGATGCATGAGAAGGAAAGAAATTATCTTGAATGGACAGAGTTTGCAAGATTTACAGTTATAAATTGTACTCTGAGCTTTGGATCTGCAAGTCATAGCTGGAAATTAGAGATAAATGTTCCCCTTGAAACCTAGGGGAGTGTGAGACTGGTATACAGCATGTTTCAGTAACTCTTTCTTTCTCTCTCTCTTTCTTTCTCAAATCTAGAGTTTTTCAGAGTACTATAAGTAATAATGCCAGAACATCATATAATATTATTGTGAAACAAAGGAATAGAATAGGCCCACTCCAATTTGCCTGGAGATGAGTTTTAGAGAGATAAATATTTGTACAAGATAAAAATAATAACAGTAGTTGAGACAGAGACTGAATAAAGTATTTGACCTTGTCAGTAAATTGCCAAGGAACTTCTCTATCTTTTCAGAAAGCCAAATAAAGGTACTCCTCACTGGAATGTTCTAGTAACATTTTTGCACATCACATTATACCTATGCTTTGTGCACAGGACTAGAGAAACCCACAGAATGGGCATTCACCAACAAGTGACTGGGAGGGAACACAAGCCACATGGGGGCAGGATGGTAGTCACCCCGAGGCGAAGCCATACCTGGATCAGCACCCACACCAAGAAGGTCCGCCTGGAAGGAGCACCTTCCTAGAGGCCGAAGAGGCCTGATAAGGAGAACAAGGGGGTATAGGGTCCAAAGTAACTTGCAAACCCAGGAAAAGGGAAGAGGCTCCAGACGGTGAGGCATTGGTGCCCTGCCTGGTTGCCATTTTGAGTTTGCTTTGTCAGTTTGATATTATTAATAATATTAATTTTATTTTAATATTATTTTCTAAGCCTTACATTAACTGGGATGGGGTAATGGTGGTGGGGGCACTTTCACTAAAACTTGTTGAACGAGTTTTAGTTCAAGTATCCTGCCCCTATTTTGAAGCGCAGGGATGCTGATACATGAGAAGCTGTGGTGCTTTAATTAGAGTGGCTCTTGGAGCCACTCTAATTTAAGCGCCCCTCCCCCCACCCCCAGAGCATGTGTAAAAGTGCCCTATTAGTCTAAAGGAAACATATTTACTCAATTAGAAGACAAGGTTTACCCCCTTCCCACCCCATTTTATCACGGGGGGGAAAAAGCCCCCTCGCCTTACAATTGAGCATGAGGTGGCAGTGGGAGGCAGGGATTAGGGCTGGAGCAAGAGCCACAACTGCCATCTAGCCTCTGTTGCCTCTGCATGCCCAGCCATTTCTCCCCACCAACTCCCATGTCCCTTTTCCCTCTGTGTCCCCCTGTGCTGCACTCTTTGTTACCTTTGCTTGGTGCCAGCAGGGTCCATCCTCACTGCAGCCTGGAGCACAGAACATGTGGTCTAGCCCGGCCTTATAGCAGCAGCGCTGGCTCCACACCACTGCTACAGGGCTAGGCTGGAGCCACGCTCCATACCCAAAGCTACAGCAGGGAAGGAGCCTGTTTGTAAGAAGCAAAGGTAAGGGGAATGGGGATGGAGGGGCAGGTGGGGCAAGAGACTTTGGAGTGGGAGACCCAAGCCTGAAGGAGGTAGAATTAGCATAGAGGAGTAAGCTGGGAAGGGCAGCCTGAGGCTGCAGGGAGGCAGTCACAGTGGATACATGGAGGGGAGGTGGCAGGGGGCAAGCTGCCTGTCTCTCTCACTGCCTGCCCCATTTCCTCCAAACTACCTGCCTCCTACCACCTGCCTCCCACTGCTCCCACCACTGCTTGCCCTCTAGTTGCCCCCCACCACCTGCCCTACCATGTGCCCCACTACCACCTATCTCCTACTGCCCCCCTCTGCCTGTCTCATTATGGCCCCCCACCACTTCCCCTTTCATGTGCTGTCTTACTGCCTCCCCCACTAACTGCCCCACCACCTGCCCCCTCATCATCTCTTCCCCTACTGCTTGCCAGGGACAAATTTAGGATGATCCTCCAATAATTAGATTCCATACATGAAAAATTATCACTTATAATTTTTCCTTGTATAGAATCTAATTATCAGAGTGTCATTTTATCAGGGTCATCTTGTATTCAGGTAACTACAATAATCAGGCCTCTTGTGATATCAAGAGGATTCATCCTCTGGAAAAGAATGTAGCCTGGGTAGTACCTGATTGTCTACTCCAATCAAAGGGAAAAGTTAGCAGGGCAGGTGCACTGCGGGGTGAAGCTACTGCTGTGCACATTTTCCCTCCTACCCCTATAGAGCCAGACCTGGACACTCTATGAACTTAACTATATAAAAATGTATTTAATAATAAATAAGAGTTAAAAGTAGAACATGTATATGTATACAGAACCTGGAAACTATATGCAATATTCTAATATTATAAAAGCCTAAGTTTGTCTGTCTGTCTGTCTGTCTGTAATGCTTTATTTGCACTGATTGGCTTACGGAAACAGCCAATCAGAGTGCTTCAAGCATGGGGGAGTGCCGCCATGATTCTGAAGCCGTGCTGAGGACCAGACAGAGGGTGGGGGACCCGAGGCCAGCAGCTCTGGCCTCGACTCCCTAACCCCACTCCCTGCAAGAGGCAGAACAGCAGCAGCATGGGGCATTAGGTAGCAGCACTCCATCCCAGCCCCCCCCTCCCCACCCCCCATCATTCTTGATGGACAATTGGCCAGTATATATATACAATCCTACACCCCCGCTCTTCATGATACAGGTTGTCGCGGGGCACCTTGCTGCCCCACTCCTAGAGAAGGGAAACTGCTGTAGGGAAGCCTTGACAGGGGTAATGAGCCCGGCTGTGAGTTGCTAGGGCAACTCCAGATAATAAGTGGCTGCACCTGATGGCGGTCAGCTGACCCTAAGGGGCAGGGCCTGGCTCCTATAAATCCCAGAGCCAAGGGCAGGATGGAGAGAGTTCCCTGCCAGCAGCCACAGAGGCAGGAGCTAGGAGGCGAGCCCTGTAGGAACCACTCTAGCTGAGTGAAGGAAGGCAGCTCGAAGAGGTTTGAGCACCATGGTTTAGCCAGGCGACGTTGAGTTAAGTTGTGGCCAAGAGGCCTGTGTTTGGTTGTGGTTGTTTATTACACCGGTGGTTTGGGTGAGGCTATAGGGGTTGGAGGAGGCCTCATAAAGGGCCCCACGGTGGTGTGGGGGCCCTAGCGCCAGTCAGGGCGCAGTATCCTCATAAAGGGGGGAACCCCAGTGGTATGGGAACCCCGGCGC
>NW_005842029.1:321341-325263 GCF_000455745.1 Alligator sinensis | reverse complement strand
TAGTGGTGCGGTGAGCCCTGGGAGAAGGGGGTAGCAGCGCGGTGGGCCCGAGAGTCAGGGGGCGTTGCCAAGAAGTCCCCAGAGTGGGCGCAGAGAGCCCCAGACAGGGGGCTGTATTTTAGAAGCCTGAGTTCAGGTGACATTACAGGGAAAGCCCCAGGAGGGGGCACTATTGCAAAGGCCCCAGACAGGGGGCGACACTACAGAGAAGGCCCCAGAGAGGGGCAACGTTACAGGGAGGCCCCGAGTGGGCTCGGAGAGCCCAAGAGAGGGCAGCCCAGAAGAGGAGGCCCCAGAGAGCGGGGCGAGAGTACATAGAGGAGGCCCGAGAGACGGGCCGTGTACGTATAGAGAGACATACCAGCGTCTATCCCATCAGCGAGGCTTGGGGCGTGGTATTAGGGGTTGGTAGGAGCCACGCATAGCCCATAAGGCTAGGGTGCCTGGGGAGCACCCATCATACCGGGAGACCCCAGGGGGTCCGGGAACACACGGGGACAAAGGTCCCAGCTAACCATGCCCAGGGAGTCGTAAGGCAGCCTCCCAACTTTAACCATCAAAGACGTGGCGGGCGAGAATTTGAGGGTGCCCTTGGGCCGACTTGGCACGGTGAAGGGGCCGTAAGGAGATCACGCCCCTCCTGCAGGACCCCGCCGTGACACAGGTAAATAATGTGAAAGGATTGAAACCAAGGTCTCAGCTAAAGATTATACAACCTTAAACTCTATAAAGCATGAGCTTACTAACATAAGACACATACACAAAACATAAGGTGCTAACTTACAAAATATGAGGCACAAGAACATCAGATATGAGCTTAAACCTTGGAAGGCACAAAGAACAACCCAGGCTGCTTCTGGAGCAGTGGAATCGCTCCAGAGGGGGAAAAATCCTCAGTGCCTCCAGGCCCTTGAACACCCAACTGGGATAGTACATGAGGAAAACCTCCAAACCCAGGGGTCCCTCCCCTTCAGGCTTCTCCACCCAAGATTAGGCTCACTGATGGGCGATTCCCCCCTCCCCTGTGGGAAATCCCTTTTCCTGGCACTCATGCCTCCAAAGCTTGATGAGGCTGTCCCAGTCTCCCCGATCATTGCGCCTTCTGGCTTGGCAGCTGACCTGGAGTCCTCCCATTATCAGCCCACCTGGGACCCTGTGTACCGTTCCTTGCACCGGTGGGTTTGCACTTTACTCCCTTATGCCGGGGGTTGGAGACCTGAGCTGTCTTGTGTGGTGCTGGGGTCTTGGTCTGCTCCCAGACCTTCCATGTGCTGTCTGCACACCAACAGCCTGGCCTCGTGCTAGGGGTTGGGGACCCCAAGCCACCTCGAGTAGCTCCCAGGGCCCGGTCCTTCTCAAACCCGTAGTGCATCATCCATGCATTGAGTTCCTAGCCTCGTGCCAGGGGTTGGAGACCCGAGCCACCTTGGGTGGCTCCCAGGGTCTCGGTCCTCTCCCAGACCCAGCATGCACCATCCGTGCATCACTCGCTATGCTCCCTTGTAGCGGGGCTGAGGAACCTGCCTCTTCCTATCCAGTGAAGGGGGTTCTTTGGGCTCTTCAGGGCAACAGCTCCACCTAACTGGCCAGCTCTGCCAGCTTTTCTTTACCTGCCCTCTTCATTGTCCCTCGACGCAGCCACCCATGTGCCAGGCATGCTGCTCTTTTATCCCATCTGGAGGCTCCACCCCCAGATTGCAAGTGGACCAATCAGGGAGATGGGGGTTTAGTCCTCACCCATGTCTGTGCTCTTTGCCTTTATCCAGCAATTGTCTGGAGCCCCTTTTGAGCAGACCAGCTGGACTGCTGCTGGCTAGCCCGCCACAGGAAGAATAGCAGAGCAACTTAGTAAGATTGTTGGGACATTTTCAAGGGATAGGAGGGGTCTCAGGAAAGTATGGAATAGAGCTGAATATGACCAATTGTCTCATAACTCATGCTCTAGGAAAGCTCCTCTAACCCTAAGGTACAGACTAATGAAGGAGATAACACATTAATTGCTCAAAGAATCACAGAGCGAGCAAAAAGAAAGTTCAACAGAGTGGTTACGTTCCTTGATCAGTGTAGAACACCCCCCCCGCCCCAAAGGAGCCCTTATGTATAGACCCCAAATAAATTACTGAAATGTAAAAAAGTGAATATTTTCCATTTCCTAGCAGAGGATAAATTGCAACAGTAATTGCACAAGATGCATCTGAGAAGTATATAGATCAGTGGAGTTCAACCTTTTAGAACACTAGGCCAGGTGCTTGCAACCTGACTGTACCAGAGATCACTAGTCCTCACCTAGTAGCAATGGGTGAGGGAAAGAAAGGTGGCTACCAATATCAGACGGAGGGGGAGAGGAAGAGAGTTTTTTCCAGCACACCGTGCCTGCTATAGGGGAGGGGAGAGGGAGAAAAGGAGGGAAAGAATAAGCAGTCTGCCTTTAGGGGATGTGAAAGGGACACAGCATAGTGGAGGGGATCAGTGGCACTTAGCAAAGCTTCTTGCTGCTGATCCCCTGTGCTGCAAGCTGGATCTAGTTTTGGCATTTCCTAGGCATTTAAAGTGGCATATGCAGCCTGCAGGCCATAGGTTGAGAACCGCTGATATAAATGTTCTGATCTGGGGAAAAATAGTGGAAGAACATGTTAATTCTAGTATGGCAAATCCAACTTCACATGTCTGATTGTAAATCAGGTATATTTCCACTGCACAAGAATAGAGTCAGAGGGTTTGGAGTATTGTAACTCTGTACCCAGCTACTGATGGAAAATTTGGGAAACTTCAAGAATGAGGAATGACAGAGGATATCTCACTCTTTCGCTTTCTGGAGATGCCTGGAGTCTACTTGTGGCTACTGAGATTTGCTCTTTAAGGAGTCACATGTTAATAAGCATATTTTAGAAAGTAAGCTTTTTCCAGCTGCATGAATGTTTCTTGCATTTCTTTTTGCTTTAGGAAGTGAACAACCCTGTTGTGTGTTGGAAAATTATTTCCTTAAGATAAAGAGAAGATATAAAAGAATGTGAAAAATCCCAAACCAGAGAAAATTATAGTGAAAGTCTGGTGAAAAATGCATTCTGTATAAATGATACATGAATCCTGAAGAGCACAACTAGAGATTTTGTGAAGAAGCATCTTTAATACAGGACAGTAAGTTCATATATTTTATGTATATAATTGTATGTATATACAAAGATACACATACATACATGTAAGTTTTACTATGTGACATATTTACTCAAATCCAAGATGAATTATCCCTTTTTTCCATTCTACATGTGGAAAAAAGACCCTGGTTTTAGAATCAAGTATGGGTTAAGTGGGGCAGACAGGTAGCAGTTGCAGGTCTAGCCCAGGTTTGAGCTTAGGATCAGAACCACAGCTTATCTACCGTGGGTTATGGCTCTAGCGTCAGCTCTGCTTCAGCCCAGGGCTTGAAGCACTTGTTGGTTCTGGCCCTCACCCAGCCAGGAAGCAGCAGTGGAGACAGCCACTGGGGTCAGGGTCAGAGCTGCCATGCCACAGCTTCTGTTATCTAGCCAGGCAGGGGCTGGAGAAAGCATGTGTTCTGTGTCCCAGCCTGAAGTGGGGCTGGGCCTACAGCCACATCTTGGGGTAAGCAGTGGCAGGAGAGGAAGGGTAGACTAGATTGTGGGAGAAAATGGTGTGAGGGGCCAGGCACTGGGTGGCTCAGGCACAGGGAGAGTGCAGGAACTGGGGGCAGGGGAGGCAGGGGCACTGGTAGTAAGGGAGACAAGTAGCAGGGAGGCAAGTGCCAGAGGCAAAGATATGAGAAGCAGTGGTGGGAGCATGGGTGGCAGGGGCAAGGAGTGGGAGGGTGGGGAGGGCAGAGGAGAGTTGTGATTTTAGTTCCAACACCAAACCCCCTGCCACCCATCCCATTGTTGCCTGCTCCCCCTCTGCCTGCCCTCCT
>NW_005842029.1:301183-321331 GCF_000455745.1 Alligator sinensis | reverse complement strand
AATTTAAGATAATCTTCCAATACTTAGATTCTGTATGTGTAAAATTGTAACAAAATTATACCTTTTTCATGCATAAGATCTAATTATTGGGGGGGGGTCATCTTAAATGTGAAGTAGTCTTGGATTTGAGTAAATATCATAAATCTTATATCAGGGTGTTTAGATCCAGCCCATGAGGATCTCTGTACCCTAGATCCAGTCTGGGCACTGGGTGAGTTTGTAACCCCTGCCATATGAGGTTTTATCTTATGTAAGATATAAATATATGTTTGTGTATGCATATGTGTATCAGTATATACAAGGTCTGTTCAAAAAGTATCGAGACTGATGCTGTAGGAAACAAATATTTTATTTACAGGGGTTTCAGCTTAATCTCCTTTGAAGTATGTTTCTTTGGCAGCCAAACACTTCTCCCACCATTTCTTCCATTGTTGGAAGCACCTCTGATGAGCTATTTGTAGAATCACTAAAAGCTGCTCAGTTGCATTTTGTTTTATGGTTTCCACATCACAACATCTTCCTTTCAAGGTTTTCTTTAGTTGAGGAAAGAGAAAAAAGTTGCATGAGGCCATATCAGGTAAATATGGAGACTGTGGCAGTTGTGGGATATAGCGTTTGGCTAAAATTTGGCTAAAAATTGCTTCACAAGCTGTGCTGAGCGGGCAGGTGCCAGTTAGAATTGAATGACATGAACCAACAGACATTCCAACTTCTTCTGCTATCTCTTGGACAGTCAATCGCCTATCATTTCGAATCAAACTGCGAACTGCTGCCACATATTCATCATTTCCCGATGCTGAGGGGAAACCAACACGGGTTTGTCACAGGTAGATCCTGCCTGACAAACCTAGTAGCCTTCTATGACCAGGTCACACGCTGCCTGGATGCAGGAGCCAAGGCTGATGTCATCTTCCTGGACTTTAGGAAGGCCTTCAACACAGTTTCGCACCCTATCCTCATTGGGAAGCTAGCAGACTGCGGAGTGGACATCCACATGGTCAGGTGGGTGGCCAACTGGCCTAGGGACTGCACCCAGAGAGTGGTGGTGGATGGTTCCTTCTCGGCCTGGAGGGAGGTGGGCAATGGGGTCCCGCAGGGTTCGGTCCTTGGACCGATATTATTCAGTATCTTCATCAGCTATTTGGATGAGGGCGTGGAGAGCACCCTCTCCAAGTTTGCTGATGATACCAAGTTATGGGGCAAAGTTAGTACACCAGAGGGCAGGGAGCAGATTCAGGCTGACCTGGACAGGTTAGATCAATGGGTAGAGAGAAATAGGATGCAATTTAATAAAGATAAATGTAAGGTACTCCACCTGGGAAGGAAGAACCCCCAGCACACCTATAGGTTGGGGAGTATCCTTCTCAGCAGCTCAGAGGCAGAGAGGGATCTTGGAGTCATAATTGACTCCAAGATGAACATGAGCTGGCAGTGTAACGAGGCCACCAACAAGGCCAATCGCACCTTGTCATGCATTAGCAGGTGCATGACTAATAGAACAAAGGAGGTGATGCTCCCCCTCTATACAGCACTGGTCAGGCCGCAGTTGGAGTACTGTGTCCAGTTTTGGGCACCGCACTTCAAGAGGGACGCGGGGAATCTCGAGAGGGTCCAGAGGAGGGCCACTCGCATGATTAGTGGCCTTTGTGATAGACCTTATGGGGGGAGGTTGAGAGAGCTGAATCTCTTCAGCCTTCACAAGAGACGGCTGAGAGGAGATATTGTGGCCGCCTATAAATTTATTAGGGGAGGTCAATGGGGAATAGGGGAAATGCTGTTTACTAAGGCACCCCAGGGAGTGACTAGGAATAATGGGTGTAAACTAGTTGAGAGTGGATTTAGGTTAGATATTAGGAAGACATTTTTCATAGTAAGGGTGGCCAGGATCTGGAATGGGCTTCCAAGAGCGGTGGTGCTATCACCTAGATTGGAGGTCTTCAAGAGGAGGCTAGATAGTCACCTGGCTGGGGCCATCTGACCTTGGTCCTCTTTCCTGTCAGGGGCAGGGGGTTGGACACAATGATCCATTGTGGTCCCTTCCAACTCTACAATCTATGAATCTATGAATTTCATGATGTTGAAGGGTGTCCGGAATGCTCATCATTTTCAACTGATGATCATCTTTCTTTAAACTGATGATACCATTCAAAAACTCTTGCACAGCTCATAGTGTCATCAGCAAATGCTATTTTAAGTAATTCAAATGTTTCACTTGCTGTTTTCCCGATTTTCTTCATGCAAAATGTAATGCACACAAGTTGTTCTGGACACTCTGACATAATGAAAGAGGACGTGAGACACAAATAATTTTACTTCGACCACTGGCCATGGAAAACTGGGGAAACACCATGACCTGCAAACCTGTCCAGAGCAGTCCCAACATGGCCAGACATGTTCAGCAAAGCCATGCCCCATACCCAATATTTTGTACCACAAATACATGTTCAGTCTCAATACTTTTTAACAGACGTTGTATATGTATATATGACTATATATGTGAATACAAAACTGTGGCAGGCATGACGCCATGGGGAAAGACTCACCTGAAGGAGAGAAGCAGAGCTGGTGGGACACCACAACAAGCTGGAAGTGCAGAGAAAGCAGAGCTGCAGCAAGGAAAACTGTCACAGCAAAGAACCAAGAGGAAAAGGGGCAATGGGCCTGGGAGGAGCCAGGACTAGCTCCAGCCATGGCACGGACACACTTTACAGTGGTGTGCCAGCACTGATTTGCCGGCTGGACCCCTAGAGAAAGAATAAATCCCTGCCAGACCAAAGACAGGGAGGACCGGAAATGAGTCCTCCAGTGGGCCCAGAGCGGCCTAGAGTGGAGCATAGCCCCACTAAGGGAAAGTGGTGGCAGCTCCAGGAGGGGGCTCTTGAAAATAAGCTAAGCCCAGCAGGGCTAAGTTATTTACCACATACTCAGCCTTGGATCCCAGAAGTCTCCGGACTGGAGTAGACTAACCGGGGACCTGAGGAAAGAAAAAGAGACGGACACTTGTACTGCAGTGGATACAAACCAGAAAGAGGGAAGAATACACTGGGAAACCAGGTAATTCGGAGTCAGGAGAGATTCTAGGCCAGTTATAATACAGCATCAAATCTAGAAGAGACAGCATCCAGACAAGACTTATTCTAACTTAAAAGACCAAGACAAAAAAACCTTTACCATGACCAACCCAAGAGAATTAGGAAATAACATCCTTGGTTGGTGTAGGTGGGGTGTAGGGGAGGCGGAGCCCCAAAACAGGAAGACAGATAGGAAGATTGAAGGAGGGTGCCAGGAAAGTTGAGGTGTACCATCTTCCCAATAAATAAATTTATTCTAGCAAAGACATGGCAGATGAGAACCCCTGGGGACCTTCCAAGACATCTAACCTAGAAACAAGCTGTCCGTTCCCCAAGTGATGGTGAAGTCCTAAAAACCCTTAAGAACAAAGTGTGCTAGGTTAGATGTCTTGGAAGATTACAAAAATATACATCTATAGGGTTTTGAACTTAAAATCTTGAAGTGCCTCAGTTGGTCTTTCATTGTGAGTCTTATTTATAAGTGATTTTATTCACCAACATGCATCCTAGGGAATTAAAGCACTACCTTATGAGTAATTTGTGGACATAGAAACTCACTAATTGAGTTTCCAATTAGGAAATTATTTTAGGGTGTGTAAATGTGACACCCTCTCTTTAAATCAGAAAACACTGAATAGCCTATGGTAATCTTAAATAAATATGTTAAACGTGCATGCAATTTATATTTAATTTTAAAACCCTTTCTTTTCCTCAGCCTCATGTCAGAAATAAGCATAACAGATATAAGTTTAGCCCATACTGATGTTAAGCGGGTGATATGTATTTTTATTAAATTTCTGTAAAAATTGAGAGAGTTGCCAGACTTTTTGATAGTCTAAGGTATTTAAAGATCTGTGTGGAAATTCATTCATCCACTCACCTGGGTTCAGTGGACATGTCTCACCAGTACTATAAAATATTACAATATCAACTTTTTTTAGTTATTTAAGTTTCTTGCCCTCCTTGTCATAGAGAGAACCTTTACAATGTAAGAGTAACCAGTACTGTGGCTCTCATCACATCTAGCTACTGACTTCTAGTTTCAATGACCAGGCTTCCATTTGCATTTGGGCCAACTGGGGGTACACTTCAGCTAAGCATGGAGTTATTGTTTAAATGTTTCTCTTCTCAAGGTTTAGCAGCATTGATGACGCATAAGGGGTGCACACGGGTGCGTGTGCACCCCCTGAGATTGGCTGTGCACCCCCTGGAAGCACCAGCCACAAAACTGGAAGTGCTGGCAGAAGTCCACTTCCAGTTTTGCCAGTTTTGCCGCTAGTAGTTCCACACTCAGCGATCGGCCGTGGGGGGACCGCCCCCCTGGTCAGCAATCAGGGAGACACCCCCCCACACTGGCGATCTGATGCCCCCTAGACTCGGGAGGCACCAGTCGCCCATGTTTAGCAGTATGGCTTAAGTTCATTGACACTTTGGTACTACCAAGAATAGTCATTAAAACCATCAGCCTGCTCAAGGTAACAGAGTTGTGTGTGTCCACATTTTTTGGATTGGGTGCTTTATCTCACTCAGAAACACACTCCTATGTGTAATGGCACAGAAAAAATAATCACTGGGAAGGAAACTTGTTTTAAAATATTTTTATAATCACAAAGAAAATTTAAAAAAATATTTGTAAAGTCTCCTTACATTAAATGGAAGTTAAGTAGTATAGACCCTCAATTTGATCTACCTTTAAAAAGTAATGAATTGTTGCCAGATAACAGGAACGGCACAAGTTACAAAGTTGTGAGCTGTGCTGATATCATGCCTGATCAGAGAGATGCTGTGTTTACACTTCATTGTTTTTCATTAACATCAAGGCCATTTTAACCTATCTTTTGTGTAACAGTGGATCAACACTCCCCGCCCCATGAGTGTAGATGGACCTGCCATTTGCCAGTTAAATTATTATTTAAATCAATCCAGAATAATGTTTAGAATTAATAATTTGCAATAAATTTACTAAAGTTGCTAAATAAATTGTCTGAGATTTGCTCTTTTTGTTGCAAAGTATCTACCAGACTGATGGGTTTTATATGGTATGTGGTTTTGTCAGTATTTGGATGTTTGATTTTTTCCCCATGAGTTATTTGTTGAGAATCTTCTTTTCAGCATTCTGTATTCAACTTAAAGTCTATTTTGTGATATACTTGAAGGTGGCTGTGCAAGCAACTTTGCAACTATACAAAATAGATGTTTATTAGTGAGATTTACTTTGATAAATATTTTTGCTCTATTGAACAAAATATTTCTTACACAAATGCTGACTGAAAACAATTTAAAATGCCTGAAAGAATAGCACTTGAATGATTTTTAATTACAGTTCTTCACATTTTTCATGGAAATACTATTTTCAGTATTTCCCAAAACCTGGGAAGATTTGCAGGATTGACACAAATGTTTACCAAGTGAAAAGGATGAAATCGGTAGGGGAAGTGTTTTCTTGTGTTTTCAGTATCTCTCTCTCTCTCTCTCTCTCTCTCTCTCTCTCTCTCTCACACACACACACACACACACACACACACACACACATTAAGGCGTATTGGATAGTGCTTATAAAGATAACATTTTTTTATTGGAATGTCAGAGAATATTGCATATTTTGCCTCTGTATTCCTAAGATTTTTTTCTTCTTTTTTTCTGCTTATTGCAATTTTGTGATGATTCTTTCATTTTAATACTACGTGGTTAATATCTATCAGTTTTTACTTCCTTTCCTGCTGTAGTAATGTGGATCAAAATGTAAACTATTTTGGAAACTTTGTCTTCCCCCCAACATTCCTGTGCAGTCCCAGGGGTCAGATCAAATCCTAGCCCAACTGCCCTGCAAAAGAGTCCCCTGGTGGTGGAGCAGATTGATGTAAGGGCATCACGTGTTGCCTAGCATTGGCTAGAGATACTCTTTGTCCAATAAGACATGACATTAAGCCAATCCGAGAGCCCTTACTGCAATTTTTCACACTGTAACACCTGGGCACTAGGGTTGCCTATAGAGGTGGTCTGATGATTTCTAATTAGAATGCATCAGAGCACACTCGATTAATTTATCGTAGTTAATACACATACATATCATAATTAATAACCACAATTAATAAATATAATGAATGCCATTAATCAAATCTGCTCCACTTTATAATTAGAAAACTCCAGCATAGCCTCATTGTCACCTGCATTAAGCCTTCCCCTGCATTTCAAAATGGCCACAGGACACTTTAACTAAACCTCGTGGAATGAGCTTTAGTTAAAGGGCCCCCTCAGCCATTTTAAAGTGTGTGTGTGTGGCAGGGGGGCAGGGGAGGAAGGGCAGGGGGAGGAGGTTAATACACATGATGATGAACCATTTTAATTAAAGCTCCTGTCTGGGAACGACTTTAATTAAAATGCACATGGATGCTACTGCTGTCTTCCCTGAAAGTAACAGGAGATATGTGCTAACAGACCATTCACCATTTTTTACTTCAGGTTCAAACAGGGGTAAATTTCACCTGTGTAAACTACCCTCTTTGTCTATACTAAGTTTGCTAATCTGCAACTATTCCAATGGGTAAACTGAATTTAAGGGTAATTCCTAATGTAGTAAATCCCTAACAAAGACTTACTACATTAAGTCACACAAAGATGTCACACTAAGAGGTCACACTACCAGGCTTTGTTGCGTTCTAGTACCATGGAAAGAGAAGCTGGGTGGTTTGTTTAAACAAAAGTTTGCCACCTTCTTTTTTAGCGGGAGAAAGATCATAGCCCAAATAACATACCATTGTGTTAGCATGACTGAAATGTACTGCAAAACAAAGATAAAAAGTAAACCAGTCTCTGTTTTATTTTCATTCTTGGAAACTAAAGAACTAAACAAAAAGAGAAAATAATGTTATTTTTAGGAACAATAAGAAGCTTTAATATGTTGTGCAGGGCTTCATCATTAGTATGTTGAGCCAATGAACGGAGGGGGATAATAAGGAAATGCTGTCATGGTAAAGGTTTGGGTGAAACCTCATTAAATATGGTAGGTGTAATAATTACCTTTCATTTGGATTAATGTAACAAGCCATAAGCTCTTTTATGGAATATAATTGCTAAAATAATACAAATCATTTGCCAAAGTAGGACACATGGAAAGCTGGTATGAATCAGAGCTACATGTACAAAGGGAATACGATGGAGATTGAATGCAAATGCAGGGATCTAGGTATTATTTACTTGGAACTTGGTTTGTATGGGAAAAGCAGCAATAAACACCTTTTGCCTAAGGCCCAACTGTGATGGTACTGGCTGAACACAGGCTCAGAACTGCGAGCAAAGTTCCAGTGCTGTTTCATTCCTGCCCTGTTCTGGGAAGCAGTACTTAATGCAGTTTAAAAAAAGAAAATTGGATTAAAGAAAAACCTGACTCTATCATTATACCTTATTTCTAATGGAAACTAGTGTGAGACCCAGAATATTGGTTATTGGTTAACTGATGAAGTCACAAGGGATAACCGTGATGTCACAAGTGACCTCAGTCTCCCAGGGAAGAAATAAGGTTGATACTCCTTTTGAATCATGATGGATGAAATAAAGGAGGTATCTGCAGAAACTAAATATAGCCATAAAGAAGCAAAACAAGATCTAAAACAATTTTAGACTTCAGGAAAGAGAATTTAAATAAGATGTAAAATAATGACTTTTCAGTAGGAAATAAAAAAAACTCTAAAGTAAGATCTTCCATTAAAAAATGGAAGACTGCAGACTACCCAAGTCAAATAATGTAAAAAATCCACCAATTTGTGGGAGAAAAAACCATGGAAAGCATGCATTTGTATCGATTTTAATATTAAAGCCTAAATGAATGGCTGGAAAGGTGGTTAGTAAGTGGCCTGGCTGCCGTCATCTTCTCGTGTCCTGTCTGTGTCCAGAAATGGACACACAGTATTGCTTGAACTGTAGCTTTAGTGACGTCCTCATTTGTGTATGATTGCCCTATATGTGGGCAGACTAGTAGGTGTTCTGTAGTCTCAAAATTTCCTGCATATTCACACAGGTTGTTTGTGTCTTTAGAATATCCCCACAGTTGCATGTTAACCTTAGTCTTAACAACCCCTGTTTGGAGGTGGTTCAAGCATCTTCATGTTGGCCAATCAAGTTCTGTGCATTCAAGGAGATGTTCAGCAGTTTTTTAAATCATCCTAACACCCTCTGGGTCATCATTATTCATGATTGTGACATTTTATTCATGTGGCTGTCACTGTTTGATCCAGTGGCTGTGTTGTAGAAAGAAAACTTTTTTGTGATTTTAGTCTACTGGGAGCTATAATGTGGCCATGTAGTGGGTTCTTTTTCTTTGATCTGTTGGATGCATTTATTTAGCTTGTTACTGCTCTCCTAACGTCTTGTTGGGGATTCTGACAAGTAGATGGAGACTGACATTTGTTGGTTTAAGGCATGCAGTAACGCACCTGCAGCTTTCATTTACTACAGTTCCCAGCTTCCTTGCATGTGCCAATCTTTCCCAAACAGGGCCTGAGTATTCAGCTGCTGAATAACAAAGTGTAAGCATAGTAGTTTGTAACATTTTGGGGTTGGTCCCACATTTGGAGTTGATGAGCTTCTTTAATATGTTGTTCCAGGAATTAACTTTGCACTTTGTCTTTCCTATGAGTGCTTTATACGAAAGTGTGCGATCTAATGTCACTTCCAAGTAGACAGGATTCAAGCAGTGGGTTAGGGTTATTCCATTCCAGGTTAGGTTTTGTTGCTTATTATTATCTAATGTCTGAAGGTGAGACTTCCTTTACCTATGTTTTATTTGGATTGGCACATAGTTGATTTTTGATGTAATAGTTGGACAGTTGGAATTGATACCAGCGTGGCCTTGACCTGGTTGTAGTTCTTAACTTGGGCAGTGGTACACCAGTCCTCTACATAAATAAAACTTCTTATGCCTGGTTGAATTGGTTATTCTTGGTGTAGATGTTAAATAGCAGAGATGCAAGGAAATCCCTTGAAATAAGTCATTCCTTTGTTTTTGCTATCAGCTTCATTTGCATAATTTCATGTAGAATCATTGGTTTTCTAGTAAGAATCATATTATTCTTAATTGGAAATCTTTCATCATATTATATATTTTTGCAAGGAAGTGGCTTAGTGTCATAAGCTGCTGACAGGTTTACAAATACAGCACCAGTGACCATTCCTTTTTCAAAGCCATCTACAGTGTGCTGCATGATGTTTATTACTTTCTTCATGCATGATTTCCCTAGATGGAGGCCAGTTTGATTGGTGATTAGGTGTTCTTCGACAACTGGTGACAAATGGTTTAAAATAGGCCCAACTGTGATGGTACTGCAGTATTTACCTCCTAGAAAAGAAACATAGGATTTGAGATCTGGTAAAGCCCTTGGTATGTGCTTTGTGGGCAGCCATCAATCTGAGTCAGCCAGGGCACTGCTAAAAGCCAGGAAGAAAAAAGTAAAAAAATTGTTTAACATGATCTGAAATGTCTTATGTTTCTTGTATATCCAGATATTAACAAGAAATTCCAGGCTAAAAGAGTCTCCACCATCATGGTTGAAATCATTTCAATGGTCTTGCTTGGAAAACCATTCCAAAACTTTGCTCCTTTTGATTGTTAGGAATCTTCTTTCAATCTAAATTTATCTGTAGCCTATTTCTACCCACTTGATCCTGTGTTGGTTGCATTTTTTTCAGGCTAAAAAGCTCTTCTCTGCCTAATATTCAACCAGGAATGTATTTGCAAAAAGTGATTAGACATATCCCTTTTCAGTTTCCATTTTGCTAAACAAGCCAGCCCCTTTAAACTTTCACAAGAAAAGAAGCTTTAGTAATTTTAGGAATCCTTCTTTGAACTTTTTCTAGTGTTAAGTGAATCTTTTTTAAATGATGTGAACTACACACAATACTCTAAACTGGGTCTTACCAATGCTTTATATAACAGTATTGGTACCTTCTTGTCTCTACTGCATTTATCCCACCTAATATATTCTAATATTGTATTAGCCTTTTTCACAGCTGTATTACACTGAAAGCTCAGTCAACCAACATATTTAGGTTCCTTTCTTCTTCATTATCTCCAGTCTGTATCCCCATCTTATGGCTGAAGTCCTATATTCATTGCTAAACGCATGACTTTGCACTTCATTCCACACTTCATTCCATTCCTTTCCAAAGGATTATCTAAATCTTCCTGTACAACAATCTGGCTTTCTTTGGCCCTGGCCTAAAGAGAGCCAGACAACCTCCTCCCCCCATCCCAGCTCAGGCTTATCCACTAATTTCCAGAGCTACTTCCAGCTCCAGTGCCAAGGTCACTGAAAAAAAGTTAAAAGTATACATCCTACAGTTTATAGGCTCACTGCCCTTGTCCTGCCCCCTTCGCCCCTTCCCTTCCCCATTATATGATGCGTGACATCACAAGCCCCGCCCCTAACCTCAGTCACATGGCATGTGATGTCACAAGCCCCACCCCCTGCCCCAGTCACATGGTGTGTGACATCACCGCCCCTGCCCCATGGTGCGTGACATCAGCAACTCCGCCCCCACCCCAGTCACATGGTGTGCGACATCAGCAACTCCACCCTCAACCCCACAGTCACATAGTATGTGACATCAGCAACTCCGCCCCCACCCACCATGGTGTGTGACATCAGTAACCCCACCCCTATCCTCCAGTCAAATGGTATGTGACCACCACCACCACATGGTCCATGACATCAGAAGGACAGCCCATGCAGCCCCCCCCCCACAAAACCCACCCCTTCATACTGCAAGACCTGCCCTAGAACACATGGTACAGTTATGACCTATCAGGCCTCAGACTGCTCTAGCCCCCAGGGCACAGGTGTGGCCTATGGGTTGGCAGTGGGGTGGTGTGATCCCTCTAACAACCCACCCCACCACCCCGCGACCAATTGGTGGGGGTTTCAGAGGCCTTGGACCTCCCCAAGAAAGACGCTGAACCAACTGGAGCAAGTTGAGGGGTGGGGGGACTTAGGCTGCAAGACCACCAGGTCTAGCTGCTTTCCCAAGTGAGCCTTCTGTTTGGCTGAGACTGTGCTAAGGCAAGCAGGGGCAGACATGAAGGAGATTCATGTGAGATGGATGCCAAGTCTACCAAAACAAGACCAGGGACTGTGACAGAACTTGAGCAGTCCGTATCAGACCTGCCTATGGAGAGCATAGACAACTCTGTCTCAAGGGACTCTGCTGAGGTAACCAACTTAGATGATTTTTGTGGGGGTGCTTTTCTTGTAACTCTCTGGGCCTATGTTAATAACAGTGTTTTTGCAGGTAGACGATGCCTTCATAGAGAGCTTTCAAAACCTGCACATTGGCACCCCACCAGGAGTAAAGGTCTTTTGCGTGAACTGTTTTTGTTTGTGTCCAAAAGAGAGCAGTTCGAGACCAAAGACCGATGCAACATTTTTGTCCAAAGACAATGACCACTAACCCAGGCTTTGAGCCTACGAAGGTTACTGAGCAGGGCTACGAGCCCATGGAGGTCACCGAGCAGGGGTGTACTGAGAGACTATTTTCAAATAAAAAAGTATCCCAATGCTGTTCAGAAGAAGGTTTCTTGCATGATCTGGTTTTGAACAATTGTTCAAGGCGAGGCTATAGACCTCTGTTAATGCTGTATTTCTTACCTGCTTAATAAACCTTGTTTTACCATGGTTTAAATTTGCCCTCAAGTGTTTGAATGCACCACATGGGTGTTTACATGGGGTGGGGGGGGCACAGTGGTTACCAGACATGTCTACACAGGAGGCTGAGTTAAAGGAAGTTTATTACTCTCCTGGTGAGGCTGGGAGTTTTGGCAGGGTGAACATGCTTTTTGCCTGCCAAAAGGCAGAATAAGGTTTTGAACAGAAATGGGGTGGCTGCCTGGCTTTCAGATCAGGACACTTACACCCTACACAAACCGGGAAGAAGATGTTTTAAAAGAAACAAGACTGTTGTTTCAGATATTGATGCACAGTGGCAGGAAGATTTGGTGGATACGCAGCAGTTTTCCAAGCACAATTGTTGGGTTAAGTTCATCTTAACAGTGATAGACATTTTATCAAAGTATGCCTGGGCTGTGGGTCTAAAAGACAAGTCAGGCAGTGAAATAGCTTGGGCCTTTAAAACCATTTTTACAGAGGGCCACATATCTCAAAAATTACAGACTTATCGGAGGAAAGAATTTTTAAATAGTCTTTAAGCAAACTGCTAAAACAGTATAATATTCACCATTTTGTGACGAATAGTGAAGTGAAAGCAGCGATGGTAGAGAGGTTTAAGAGAACATTAAAACCAAAGATGTGGAGGTATTTTACAGCCCGCAACACCTTTCACTACATTGATGTGTTACGAGAGTTTATAAAGAGCTACAACCGCAGTTTTCACAGAACTATCCGCACCAGGTCTATTGACGTGAACGTCTCAAACTCTCCACAGGTGTCGAAAACCGTGTACAGGGACTATTTCAAAATAAAAGCAGCAGCACCCATGTTTAGAAAAGAAGACCACATGAGGGTGTCTAGGACCAAATGGGAGGTTTGAAAAAGGTTATGAACAAACATTCACTGATGAGATTTTCATAATGGATGAAGTCCTTAGACGCATGCAGACACCTGTTTACCACCTAACAAATTACGAAGATGAACCTATCGAGGGTTCTTTTTACCCTGAAGAACTACAAAAAGTGAACCGCAAACAGGACAGAGTTTACAGGGTTGAAAAAGTTCTAGCAACGAAAGGAAAGGGAAGAAAGAAGTGGTTGCTGGTGAAATGGCTGGGGTGGCCGGCTAAATTTAACAGCTGGGTGGAAGCCTCCCAAGTTTGCAACATATAGAGGTACCTCAGTCAGAAGGCCAAGATGTGTGATGGCAGTTTTACATCACTTTGCCCAGCAACACTTGTGCCAGGATTTTTCCGCAGAACACCAGCTTGAACTTTACCATACAGCTGGTTAAACCTCTGGATCTTCTGGTAACTAGGAGCTAGGGTTAGCAGAAATACAATACCCACATAGCTGGAACAACATCAACGGAGACACCACTTTCAAAATCATTTCTGGGACTAAAAAATGGGAGTACCTCCTGCATCGGGGGTATTATACAACCATCACAGAGTTGCTGGATCTTATGAACGATACAATTGCCATCCACCCTACTCCACCCAAATTAGTTATGTACTATGATCAAGTGACGGGAAAAGTGAGATTTAAAACCAAAGATAACTCTTATGCTTTTTATACCCGTAGTGAGCTAGCCTATATTTTGGGAATGCTACCTGGGTCCTCTGTTAAAAAACCACCCTTCCCAGCCAATATTACCGGTGGATTCAATTCGCTGTATGTCTACACGGACATTGTGGACCATCAGCTTGTCGGGGACTTTTCGGTTCCTTTAATACGCTGCATCCCTGTCCGTGAAAGCAAGAACGAGTTTGTCACCATCACATATGACAAGCCACATTATGTCCCCATTAGTTAGCACCACATTGACACAATCAGCATTGAAATAAAGATGGATCAGAACAAACGCATCTCATTTGGCTTTGGTAAGGTGATCATTAAGCTTCACCTATGCCCCCAGAAGACTTTGAGATTTTAAAATAAGTAGAAGCACGATGGCAATGGTAAAAAACTATGGGGACCCTAATTTGTACAGAAATTATAATAAAGCCCAGGCCGAGTATGGTATTCCCGGATATCAGGGGGTGCCCATGATGTATGGGGCTGCCATGGGAGGCATATTCCGCAGTCTCTTTAGAAAAGCCGTTCTGCTTTTGAGACGGGATCTGGAGATTATTAAGCCCCACGCTAAAAATGCAGTGCAAAACATAATCAAAGATGTGATCAGTGATGTCTCCTGAGCTGTCCTGGATAAGGTGGTCAAGCTGGCAAAGCAGGGGTCCAACCTCGTGTATATTCAAAGAAAGAGCCTTAAAAGAAAGAGAGATGCACCACACTCTGGACATGCAGGACCTCCTCAACCCCTTAAAAAGAAGAGGGTAAGTCGAAGGGGCAGCCATACATGAAAAACCAAGAAGCAGCCTGGAAGAATGAACGGGTGCTCTCCTGGTGGAAACAGAAATATATTTTAATCGTCATGGCCTTTGTTCACTGCGGGTCTGAAGAATGTGCCAAATCCGAACTGGATGCGTTTCAAATAGCCCCTACACAGACCTGCATTGAGAAAAGCCTGTATGTTGAGATTCCCCTACTCTCAGCTATTACTGAGTCTGGCCCCCTTGACTTTTTCATAGCCAGGAATGGCAAAGATTACATGGATTTGAACAACATGCTGCTGTACCTTTGCTGCAAGATTGTAAAAGGTGATGGAACTGATCTTGATGCCGGGGCAGTGGTGGGTCTGGTGAACTACCCGCTGGCCTCTGTCTTCAGTCAGCTGAATGTCACTCTGGGAGATGGTCTCATAAGCCAGAGCAACAACTGTTACCCATACCGAGCCTTCACTGAATCAGTTCTCAACTACAGCGATGACATCCTTGCCACCCAATTTTCTGCCATCCTGTTTTGCAGATACTCCCAGACATCATGAAACGGTGACACGGGTTGGCAATAATCACGGGTTTCAGAGACGGGCAAACCTGACAGACCAGAGCAGAAAGATAGAGCTGCTTGGTCATCTCCATAGCGATTTGTTTTTTCAAGAAAAACTGTTGCTGAATGGCGTGGATGTGAAAATTAAACTGACATGCAGCAAAGATGCCTTCTGTTTGATGGGCGCCACAGTGACTGGCCAATGTAAACTAAAAATCACATCCGCCTCACTTTTTGTGAAAAAAGTGAAAGTAGCCCTGGGCATCTGACTGGGCCATGCGGAGGCTTTGCTTACGGCCAGCGCTAAATACCCCATAGATCGCGTGGGTATGAAAGTGTTTAGCTTCCCTGCCAGCAGCTGAGTCAGCAACCAGGATAATTTGTTTCTGGGACAGCTGCCCAAACTCATCATCACTGGGTTCGTGGATAACAATGCCTTTAGCAGGAATTATGCTAAGAACCCCTTTAACTTTAAACATTACAATACAATACAATTTTGTGGCCTTCTATGTCGATGGAGAACAAACCCCAACAAAACCCTTACAACCAGATGTTGAGAATGGTAACTGCATGAGAGAATATATGCATCTGGTGCACATGGCTGGTAAACATATGAAAGACTGGGCCCTGATAATCAACCGTGAGGAGTTTGCCCTGGGGTACACCTTGTTTGCCTTTGACCTGTCTCCTGACCAGGAGCGTGCTGGTCATTATTCACTGATTAAAACTGGGAACTGAGAGCAGAAATACTCTTTGCTGCTGCTTTGGCCACCATAGTTAACATGATCTTGTACACGGTCTTTGACAACATCATAGAAATAAATCAGAGGAGAAATGTCCTGTTTTACTACATGTGAAGATGGACTCTGAACAGCTTGCCAGGGTTTTATCCTTAGGCCCTTATGCCAAAGAAACTTTCTTAGACATTTTCCCCTGTGACTGGCTTCCTAAGACTCGACTGTCTCAAAGGCCCCTGAGCTTGGTGGTCAACAAGCACCCGCATAATCAACCCGGAGAACACTGGTTGGCCGTTTACCTGGAGGATCGGACCCACGGGGAATTTTTCAACTCATACGGCCACCCCCCAAACAGCACTCTCTTTCTTCATAGCATTATGTTATTTTTTAAACAAGAACACTACCGACACTTGCTTTTCAGATGAAATAGTTGCAGAACCCCTGATCTGTCACCTGTGGATACCACTGTGTGTTTTTCCTGCACCACCATAGCAAGGAGCTATCGTTTGAATAGATTTTAAAACAGTATTATACCAACGATTAAGCACAAAATGATAGGGTGGTGATGCATTTTGTAAAAAGTAAATTTCCATGTGGCTGGACCTGCTCAAAACATGTTTCAACATGCCCAAACATGTATTTCTTGCTGTGACTTTCATGAATGTTTTGTCTAAATAAAACACTTAGCTGATGCTGTGTAAATAAAACTGTTGCTGTTTAAACATGCGTGTGTTTTCATTTAAAAAAATCCTCTGTAGACAAAAACTTTAGCAGTATAGAATAGTTTAATTCAAAGCATAAAACTGTACATGGAGAGCCAACAGCTTTTAGAGACAGTTTTTCACTTCTTAGGCGGTGCTGTTGGCGTTTCTTGGTCTGAGGCAGATGCTTTCAGGCATTCCACATGATCATGATTCATGGCGTTGCCCATAACAGAAGATGGTACATTCAGCTCAGCCATGGCTTTCATAAAGATGTCCCAGCCTTTTGGCGGACGCTTACTAGACCTGGCGTGAGTCTGAAGGGTTCCCCAGACCAAGTCAAGCATGTTAGAAACCTTGACAAGCATTCCTTTGTAGACAAAACCCCCTTGATCATCCCAAGAAGAAATATCCTTGTGAGCAACACTTTAGCATTTTTCCTGTATCGGGCATGCACGTTAACCAATACTTCCTGAATGACAGGGTCAGGGTTCATTGGTGTTTCTAGGGGGTTTCTGGTTTCTAGGGGGGGTCTGTTCTGGCAGAAACAGGGCTAATTTCCCTCTGTCCAGATCACCCTGCTTTACGAAGGTCAGGTATTTCTGAAGCAGTGGCATACAGTTGTACCCTGTGGAAGAAACAGGCTTCACTCTATTGTTTGGTCACGAAGTTGTCAGAGACCTTTATTTACAAGCAGCTGCTGGGGAGAGCACTGGACAGACAGAACTTCCTCTTATCAGTCCCGCATGCCCCCCCTCCCCCCGACAATTGAAGCAAGCCTTTTGTGTGTTTCAATTCAGGTCACATGACACAAGATATAACAAGTCAAAGAAAAACTGGTTTGAACCAGAAAGTTGCAAGAGGGCATAGACTGTGGTTTGACCTATTGACTTCATAGGTCTACTCAGCTCAACAAGGGAAAAGGGCGGGAGAAAGAGCCGACTGCAAAATAGGTGGGGAAAAAGCAATCATTAGCAAATAGTGCACTAACTCAAGAAGTCAGCAGAAATTAAAGCCTGGGGTTTTCTTCTTCCACATTCCCCCCTTTTGTACATATAGTACTACCGATGAAATTCTGTAACCGTGTGTTGGGCAACAGACTACAAGTGAGCTAATGGGAGAACAGTCTGACTTATGCATCCTTCGAGGCACAGTGAAACTTGTTCTTAGGAAGATTATCTCCCAGTGGTCCCTTGGGAACAACTGTGAGACTAATCTCAATTGACCCAGCATCACATTAGACATATCTGTTGTGTCTTCTGCGGGATGCACTAAGGTTACAATTGCGTAGCAACAGAAGCAGTACTTGTAGAAAGAGAATAAACCCAAGGATCATGATTGTGATATAAAATAATTTGGTCCCAAGTCCACCAAACCAGTCTCAAAGACTCCATTGATCGGTTTGGTGTAGTTTAGCAGCTCCTTTCTCAATAATTTCAGCCTGGTTCTCAATAGCACTAGAAGCATCTGGTATATAAACGCAGCATTCTGATTTTAGTAAAGCGCACACACCTCCTTTGCTAGCTAATATATAATCTAAGACGAGTCTGTTTTGTAGAGTCATTTGTCTTATTTCTTTCATTTCTTTTTTCACGAAAACCAATGGCAATAGCATTAGCTATTTTCTCTAGGGATACTGCAACTTTCTTTATTTCAGACATAGCTAAGCCTGTGCCATAGTTGGGGAACATTATACCCCCAAACCTTTGGTTTTCTGTGATTCCACGAACATTGCGAATTCTTCCTTTAGGTAAGTGAGATCTAATAGTAAAGGCAGGATATGCTGCAGAGACATAGCATGTTCCTCCCCAACCAGAAGGAAGATTTTTATAGGCCTTATCTCCACATACAAAATAGTGACGAGCTAGTGTGGTAACCACAAAGTTACAAACTGGTTTTAACATTCATACTGAATAATAACCTAAATATCTAGCTGAAATGGGAGAATTACCAGGTATCCAGGAACTGTTAGACAGCCAAGCACCATTTACTTTAAATTCTACTTCACACTTACTGACTCCTACTGCAACATGAGATCCATTACAGGCCCAACAAAACTTTCCAGGGGTGGTATACGCTAGTCGTACATAGTCAGCTCGGTTACAATTTATATATTGCCAATTTTCATTTCCATGAAAGGGTGAATAATAAGGAGCTGACATTTGGGTCACATTTAAGGGTACTGGAATCATGGGTATCCCCCCGGTAGAATGGATAGGGACATGACTACATATCCAACAACGAGAGACATTTAAGTCTATCCTAATTTGGTTAATTAAAGACAAAAACACATTCCCATAGGCCAGGTTTAAAAGTCCAATACAAATAGTCAATAGGAGGGACTCCATGTTTGGTTATTAATGGGCTCTTTGCTTGGAGTCTTAATCTTTAATCCTTGGTTTCATCAGGAGGAACAGTCTTTTCGCAGTGCGATGCGTGGATTTGAGTAGTCCCTGACACTTTACTGCAATGTTAGTGGTGAGAAGAACTTGGAACGGACCTTTCCAGCGAGGTCCTAAAGCTGATTTTCTTTGGTGGATTTTTACATTAACTCAGTTTCCTGGCTGTAAGGAATGGCAGGCTTCTTCAGGCTCTCTGGGTAAAGCTTCTTGGACCTGTAAACGAAACGCCTTAACACATTTCATTAATACTTGACAACATTGTAATACAAGATCATTAGCTAAATGGATGTTAATCTGAGAAGGTGCTAAGTGTGGGGAGGATGGAAGTCGCATAGGTCTCTCCATCAGGACTTCATGTGGGCCGAGTCCAGTCTTCCGATTAGGGGTGGATCTCATGCTCATTAATGCTAATGGTAGAGCGTCTGGCCATTTTAAACCAATCTCAGCACAGATGTTTGCTAGTTTATTTTTCAGTATCCCATTTTGTCTCTCTACAGCACCTGCTGACTGTGGGTGATAAGGGCAGTGAAAGTTCTGTCAAATCTGCAGGGCTTTACAAATTTCTTGTACAATTTGCCCAGGTAAGTGAGATCCCCTGTCACTATTGATGGTAAGTGGGATTCTAAATCGCGGGATAAGGTCCTTTAAAAGGATTTTAGTGACAGCTTTAGTATCGGCTCTTGTCACAGAATAGGCTTCAATTCAACTTGAAAACATACAAACTATAATAAGTACATATTGATATTTACAACATTTTGGCATTTGTATAAAGTCAATCTGAATATTTACAAATGGTCCCCAAGGTGGGGGATGTGCGGCTTTCTTAGTTTTAACAGGTTTGCCTACATTATGGGCTTGAAACACAGGACAAGCCTGGCAGTAGTGCTGAGCTATGGAAGGAAAATTTGGAGCATACCAATCAGGTTGAATAGCTGGGAGCATACAGCGTAACCTGCAACAAGAGAGCCTTTGGAATTTCTTAGGCAGGGCCCATCAACATACAAGACTAGGTCAGCATTTGGAATGGGAACGTCCTTAAGATCAACTCGAGGTAAAGTTAAATGAGTGGTAACAGCAAGGCAGTCATGAGGCTCGCCATCAGAAGGTGCAGGGCACTGAACTAAAGTAATGTGGGCCGCAGAAAGTAGCAGAATTTCAAATTTAGTTAAACGGGCATTTGAAAGGTGTTGGGTTTTGGTTTCTAAAATAAGTGCAGCCACTGAGTGGGGTATAGCAACAGTTAAGAGCGAAGCTAAAACAATATTTGCAGATGATTCTACAAGAATGGCAGCAGCAACAACTGCCCGAAGGCATGGTGGAAACCCAGTTGCTACAGGATCTAAGGCTGTACTACAGTAGGCAATAGGACGATGTTTATCTCCATGGGATTGAGAAAGTACCCCCAGAGCAAAGCCATCTTTTTTTTTATGACAAAAAGAGTGTAAAAGGCTTTGAATAATCAGGAAGTCTCAGTGCGGGTGCCTGTGAAAGGGCAGTTTTAATGACAGAAAAGGCATTTTTGGCTTCTGGAGACCACTGCAAAGGTTCAGGGGCGTCCTTTAAGGTAAAATTTTTCAAGGGTTTTACAATTGAGGCATAGCCTAAAATCCATTGGCGGCAATATCTGGCCATGCCTACGAAGGTATGCATTTGAAAGACAGTTGTGGGCCGAGGGATTTTGAGAATTGTTTC
>NW_005842029.1:285823-301118 GCF_000455745.1 Alligator sinensis | reverse complement strand
TTTTTCTTTAGAAGCTTTATGGCCTTTTAGAGCAAGACAGGTCAAAAGGTGCAGAGAATCAATTTTACAGGCTTCAAAGGAAGGTGAGGCAAGCAAAAGATCATCGACATACTGGATAAGGACAGAACAGTTTTTAAACTGAATGTCGTCTAAATCTTTTTTTTTTAATTTGTGAAAAGATAGAAGGGGACTCTATATACCCTTGTGGGAGTTTAGTCCAAGTATATTGTAAGCCTTTATAAGTAAATGCAAACAAAAACTGACTATGTGGATGAATAGGAATTGAAAAAAAGCAGAACATAAATCTACAACAGTAAAGAAACAAGCTTCCGATGGGATGCAAGAAAGAATGGTAGCTGGGTTAGGTACTACAGGAAAAATAGGTAAAACAACAGAATTAATGGCTCGCAGGTCTTGCACAAAGTGATAAGTAGTTTTGCCTAGATTTTTAACTGGCAGAATTGGAGTATTACAAGGACTAGAAGTGGGGATCAAGATACCTTGTTGAAGGAGGGAAGAAATGACTGGAGCGATTCCTTTCTCAGCCCCATTGCTGAGAGGATACTGGGAAATGCGCGGGAGCTGCTTTCGCGGATCCAGATTAATTTTAACAGGTTCATCGGTGTGTATCTGCCCAACTTCATTAGCATGCTGTGACCATAGGGCAGGGGGTACCTGTTTAAGAATTTCTTCTTTGAAATCAGGGTTTGTTGTAGAAATAGGTGGGGTTGCTGGTTTAATCATAGCAGCAAGAACTGAGCATTCGTTTTCTGCTGGTACTTCAAGGAAAACTCCATCCGCTGTACAATAAATAGTACAACCAAGTTTACAAAGTAGGTCACAACCTAAAAGATTAACAGGAGTAAAAGGGCTTAAAAGGAAGGCATGGTGGTCAGAGGTAGGACCAAGAGTAATGGACAAGGGTTGAGTTACAGGATGAGAAATTACTTGGTTAGAAATGCTGACAGCATTAACTGCAGCATTGGAAAGAGGTGGATCGGGAAGATCAAAAAGATGCAAAGTGGAACGGCTTGCCCCTGTGTCAACAAGGCAAGTTACCCTTTTCCCTGCTATGGTACATCCTACAAAGAGTTTAGACTGATCAATTGGTAAGAGTGGTGAAAGGATGAAGTTACTATCCCTCAGGCAGTCCTAATATTGAGATAAAGAATTTTGGGGAAGAGGCAGGGAGAACTGCTGATATTGTTGATCTCCAGAGTTTCCTGTTGAAGGGGTAGAGGTATGCAGTCTGTTGGGACATTCTCCTTTCCAATGACCGGTTTGACCACAGTAAAAACAGGAAGAACGGTCAATGGAGGAAACATTCATCTGCCAGTACCTGCGTCCCCTTCCTTGGCCTCGTGAATTCCCTTTTCTCCATCCTCGTCCTCTGGGGTGATGTTTGAAGTTGCAAAGCCATTAACTGGGCTTCATTATTTTCTTTCTTTCTTTCCTGACATGCTAAATAGTGGTTGGCAATCGTAACTAGTTCATTTAATGGTTTTGTTTGCCAGCCCACACAGATGTTACACAATTGGTCTCCTAATTTAGGCTGTAGGCCTTGGACAAATGCGGCTGCAATTGCTTCCTGAGCTTTTTGGGTAACTTCATTTATTCCTGAGTGTCTTTCAAAAACTTCTTTGAGTCGGTCTAAATAGTCTGCTAGAGACTCTCCTTCATTCTATTTATAATTATTAATTTTAGCCCAGTCAGTTTTCTTAGGACATACGACAGATATGGTTTCTAGTAAATGGCGTCGGGCAGTTGCGAGATCTGTCCCATGACCAGGGTCTCGCTGTGGCCAGTCTACCTCATCTGTTAGGCATTGTTGGACTTCAGAAGGAAGTACAGCACGCAAAAGTTGGTTCATATCAGACCATGTAGGGTTGTAACAGTTAACGGTTTGCAGCTCGGCTTTAAACTTCTGGGGCTTTTCTCTGATGTTAGGAAATTCTTTAACTAGATTTCTTAAATCTCCAGGTGTCCAAGGGACATGTACCGTTACCAAGCCTTGTGCGCCTGGCAATTGGCACAACGGTACTTGAATAATAGGGCCCTTTTTAGGGCGACTGTTATTTAAACCCACAGGGGAATATGAGTCTGCAGAAGCGCCCTCCAGACTACAAGGTGGAGTTTCCAATTCAGGTGGAAGGTGTTTGGGGTAAGGTGGTGGCTTGGCCAAACAAGAAGTACTCTCTAGAATATCTTCTACAGACTCATTCTTGGTCTCGGTCTCATGAGTTTGTTGGGGATATAAAGGGGTAGGAGGTGCTGAGGGAAGATTAGCCAGGCCAGGGCTATAACCATTGTTCAATTGCTTAATTTCTGCTTTTAGTTTTTATTGGGAGTCCTTAAGACTCCTTACCCACGATTCTTGTTGCCTCTTACTACCTTCTTCATACCAGTCAAAATAGACATCCCACTGAGTTTGAGGGGTCTGCCTACCTCGTGACTCTAGAACTTTTTGGAGGTGGACCAGTTTATCAAGATCAAAAGTTCCTTCTGAAGGAAATTGTTTTGGAGGGTTATCCCTGGTATACCAATTTCATTTATTTTAAAACTTACACGACTTTTGACCATAATGCGCATACATATAACCTGCTGGCATTCCTTTTGGAGGGGTTGGGACATCCTTTGACCCAGAGCCCCCCATCCCTCAATTCACACAAGGCATTCACACAGGGAAGAGGGTAAGGGACTTGATGTGCCAATTTTGAACTGAGGGCAGCGCACGAAGTGGCGTCCTAACAGTTATTTGGTCACATCAACCACCGGTTACCCGGACAGTTTCCGTGGATGGGGAAAGGATAAACCTGTCCACTGGGTCACGAGGTTCCAGTTGGGCCCCCTTGCTTTCAAGTCTGCCTTTCTAGATAGCCTTGGGGTGGCTAGACCCAACCTTAGTCTCAGACCTGGTCAGTGGCTCATATTCTTTTCTTTCACACAAGGGAACTTCTGCGCTGAGGCACGGGGTTCAAGAATATTTCTTTAGTCCCAGCCCTGGTCAGCGACACCGTGGAAAATACTCACACTATTCCCCAGGTTTCTATATTCCTTAGTCTAGACTTTTCCTTTTACTCTTTTAATTGTAAACCGGTTTCATACAAACCCTTTAGAGTGTCTGACAAGTTTATATTTCAAAAGTTTGAATGGCGTAAGCTCAAACTGGTTTTCCCGACCCGCACGGGCAGTCCTCCACCGATAACCCCTTTAGAAATTTCAAAAGGTCTCTTACCTTGATTTGGCACCTGGGGTTTTGGAGGGAAATGGTCCACAAGTCCGTTGGTACTCTTAGCCGGGCGTTGCCATCCAAGTCACGGCACCAAGAATTGTGGAAGAAACAGGCTTCACTCTATTGTTTGGTCACGAAGTTGTCAGAGACCTTTATTTACAAGCAGCTGCTGGGGAGAGCACTGGACAGACAGAACTTCCTCTTATCAGTCCCGCATGCCCCCCCTCCCCCCGACAATTGAAGCAAGACTTTTATATGTTTCAATTCAGGTCACATGACACAAGATATAACAAGTCAAAGAAAAACTGGTTTGAACCAGAAAGTTGCAAGAGGGCATAGACTGTGGTTTGACCTATTGACTTCATAGATCTACTCAGCTCAACAAGGGAAAAGGGCGGGAGAAAGAGCAGACTGCAAAATAGGAGGGGAAAAAGCAATCATTAGCAAATAGTGCACTAACTCAAAAAGTCAGCAGAAATTAAGGCCTCGGGTTTTCTTCTTCCACAAGCCTTATCATATTCTGCTAAACCCGGCCTTTGGAGAATATCCCTCATTTCAGCATTCAATAAGCAGGTTGCCTCAGCTCTGATATTTTCCTGAGGTAGTGGGGAGCCCTTAATTGTTCCAGCTCATGTTTGCGCACCAGGTATATTTTTTCTATGTGCTCCATCACCAGCTAATCAAAAGCTCTGTAATCAGAGGGAGTGCAAAACTTAACAGAGGGCCAATAAATCCCCCAGACTGTTTTACCAGCTGTTTCTTTTTTTTAAGAGGCAATCTTTTATTACTTAGGATTTTTATGATCCCGTGTCTCTTTTTCAGCATGCGAATTTGATGCGGTGTCAAAGGGATGTTTCCTTTTAAGGTGTTCAGAGCAATTTCTGAAATGACCGTTACTAAATTGTCAGAGGCTGAACAGATTATAGCTTTTCTCTGCTCTGGGGAGGATTGAAGAAGCAGTTTTAAGAGTCACAAATTTATTTTTATGTGGTTAGACATGTTTGCCTTCCACTGTCTCGAGAGCTAAGAGGCCGCTGCAACATCGTCTCTTTTTATTCCCACCCACTGTTTTTTTAAAAGTGTAAGCAGCAGGTAGGTTGAGAGTAAAAAGCCCGGTTCTTAATCTAAAATCATCCAGGGTAGAAGCATTTAAATCAACCACCAGATACCCATAAGGTGTTTTAGTGGCATCCTCAAAAGCTTCTAGAAAGAACTGGGCCTTACCTGGGTACATCTGCTGCACCATTACCCTTAACTCAAAACACATGGTTTTGTTTAAAAACCCCAGGGATAAGCTACAGATAGTGTCCCTGGTGCGGCATGCCACTAAAATGTAAGGTCTAGAGATACCTCCCTAACTCTGTTTGGAAAACTGAAAACTATCCACACTGTTATAGAATAATCAGAATTAGATTTTTGAGTATGGACAAAATCACAGATTCATAGATTGTTAGGGGCTGAAAGGGACCTTGCAGATCATCAGCGCCCCTCTCCCCCCCAGCTGCTCTAGGCAGGAAGACAACTGGGGTCAAGTGACCCCAGCAAGGTGACTGTCCAGTCTCCTCTTGAAAACCTCCAGAGTAGGTGACTGCACCACCTCTGGAGGGAGTTTATTCTACAGTCTGGGCACCCTGACTATGAAGGAGTTTTTACTGGTATTAAGCCTGAAGCGGCCTTCCAGTTTATATCCATTGGTCCTGGTCTTCCGCAGGGGTGCCCTAGTGAACAGCTGTTCAACGAGCTCCTGATGCACTCCTCTAATATAGCGGTAAGCTGCTATCAAGTCCCCTCTCAACCTGCTCTTCTTTAGGCTAAAGAGGCCCAGGTCCCTCAGCCTTTCCTTGTATGGCTTGCCTTGCAAGTCCGTGATCATAAAGATGGCTCTTCTCTGGACCCTCTCAAGTTTTTCCATGTCCTTATTGAAGTGCGGTACCCAGAACTGGACACAGTACTCCAACTGTGGTCTCACCAGTGCTAAGTACAGCGGGAGTATCACTTCCTTAGTTTTACATGCGATGCGTTGGTGGATGCATGCCAGCGTGTTGTCTGCCCTGCTGGCCACCGCATCACACTAATGGCTCATGTTTATGTGGTGGTCAGTCATTACCCCTAGGTGCCTTTCAGCCGCGGTGCAGGTCAGGCTGTCACCTCCGAGCCTGTATGTGTGTTGAGGGTTATTTGCCACCAAGTGCAGCACTTTACATTTGGAAGTGTTAAACTTCATCTAGTTCTAGTCTGCCTAATTCTCTAGCCTGTCCGGGTCTGCCTGTATCAGCAACTGATCTTCAGGTGTGGCCACACTGCCCCATAACTTGGTGTCATCCACAAACTTGGCCAGTGAAATTTTCACTCCCCTATCCAGATCATTGATAAAGGTGTTGAAAAGCACCAGTCCAAGCATGGACCCCTGAAGGACATCACTGGCCACTTCGTGCCAAGAAAACATGGATCCATTCATGAGAACTCTCTGGGTCCTACCTTGTAGCCAGTTTCCCACCCACTGAACCGTTCAGCAGCTGAGTCCACAATTTTCCAGTTCTCCCACAAGGATATTGTGGGATACTAGATCAAAAGCCTTTTGGAAGTCTAGGTATATAATGTCTACCTTGTCTTCCATGTCCAGGTGACAAGAGACCTGGTCGCAGAAGAAGATGAGATTGGTAAGACAAGACCTATCTGCGACAAAGCCATGCTGGCCAATCAGAATCTTACCTTCCGCAAGCATATCATATCCCATATTTTCCCTGGGATGGAGGTTTGGCTCACTGGCCTGTAGTTGCCCTGTTGTCCTCCCTCTTCCCCTTCTTAAAGATGGGCACAATGTTGGCCCTCTTCCAATCCTCAGGGATCTCCCCTGTGCACCACGAATTCTGAAAGAGCTTTGCCAGGGGTTCCATGATGACCTCAACTAGCTCCTTCAGCACTCTCGGATGGAGTCCATCTGGTCCTGCTAACTTATAAATGTCCAGCTTTTCTAGTATTGCACCCACTCGGCACCCACAGTGGGGAGGCTGTCAGTTCTGGCATTCCCACTTTGAGTCTTATTTTGCTTGACTTTCCCCATGGTCCAGTGAAATACTAAAGCAAAGTGGGCATTCAAGAGTTCAGTTTTTTCCTGAATGTCGGTTACCAACTGTCCCAAGGTGTTAAACAGGGATCCCACACTTCCATTTGTTTTCCTTCTACTGCCTACATATGTAAAGAAGGACTTCTTATAGTCCTTGATTCCCATGGCTAACCTAAACTCAGTCGCTGCCTTGGCTTTCCTGATCATTTCCCTACAATATAGTCCTTCTTGAGGACCGTCTTTAGCTTCCACTGTGCATATACCTCTTTTTTCTTTTTTTAAGAGGACTGCAATTTCCTTATTAAACCAGGAGGGCTTCCCAGCCTTCCTGCTACCTTTCCTCTTTGCAGGAATGGTGTTCTTTTGTGCTTTGAAGATCATGTTCTTGAGCAATGACCACTCTTTGTGCACCCCATTTGCCTTCCCTTACTGGTCCCTCATTGCCTTCCCTACTAATGCTCTGAGCCTGTCGAAGTCAGCATTTTTGAAGTCTAGGATTTCAATCCTGCTAGTTGATTTGTCGACCTTGCGGCAGACCATGAACCTAATAATTTCATGGTCACTGTCGTCCAGGTTTCCCTCAATGTTCAAGCCACACACCAGATCATCTCCTTTGGCCAAGACCAGGTCCAGGAGAGCATTACCTCTGGTTGGCTCTTGCACTTCCTGGGTCAGAAAAAGATCCTAATCACAGTCAGGATCTGACCTAGCCAAGTGTTCCTCCCAGTCTATGTCGGGGTAATTGAAGTCACCCATGACTACCAAGTCCCTTGTGCATGCAGCCTCTGTCAGTTCGAGAGAACTCCACATACAGCTCCTCCCCTTGGTTCAGTGGCCTGTAGTAAATACTCACAATTTGGTGTCTCTCACTTTGTCCCACAGATCTCCTCTGTACCTTGACTCAGAGGGTTTCAAGCTGCTTCTCTCTGGAACCAATGTCAGCCTCCAGAAAGGTGTACTTCTCTCTCATGTAGAGAGCTACCCCTCCACCTTTTCTCCCTACTCTGTCCCTTCCGTGTAGGGTGTAGCCCTTTACAGCTATGCTTCAGTCATGCGAGGAGTCCCTCCAGGTCTCCATGATCCCTACCAAGTCATATTGCCTGCTAGAAAATATTGCCCACTACAAAAAAATCTATGAAATGCATGAGAACAGTGAGCTCAAACATAAATTATGAATCCAGACGTACTAAGAAAACACATTGAAGAAGTGAAGTTGAAACACAACTGAACCAATCTCCTGTTTGATCTCAAATGGAGACACTAGTTGGGAATGTGCACCAATCCAAAGGTAGAAAAAATTAGGTTTGGAATGTGTGGAATTTGAGCAAGAAGTTTGGATTGCTAAAATAAGCAAATAATCTGCTTTAATTTCATGCGGTCAATAACTGAATAATGAATACCAGGAAAGGAGTCCTACAGTGTAGTTATCAATTAAAGATGTAGGCCCAAGCTAGTGAAAAATTGTGTGTAGGTAATTATTTGTAGATAAGTGGCCATGCCTTCAGACAAAAAGCATCATAACACCTACATGCTGTGGTAGCTTTCCAATAAAACAAAGATGAGAGAGGACTGAAAACAGCTTTGAAACTTGAGTTATCATTGGAATTTTACCTCATAATATACTTGTGGATATGAAGTAAAAGATTCCTGTTTGTTTCCTCAATGATTCATACAAGACACAAATAGTAAAAATAGGAACCAGAGGAGGAAAATATGAATGAGTAGATCTAATAAATGTTTGCACAGAAGAAAACTACTAGAAGAAGGGATTGGACATGAGCTGCTAGAATTGTTATTGGACCTGTTCAGTGCAATGCTGTATGTTCAAAGGAGAAACAACAGAAAACATAAAAGATGTCATGGTCAGAAAAAAAGTTGTCTCCCAAATCAAATATGTTGCACTGCAGTGCTACAACATAAAATTAATACTAGAAGAAACTAACCCATTGAACAGTCACTGTACTGGTTATCAGTAGCAAAAAGAGAGAAGCTTCATGGGAGTTTGAAGACATGTATCAGGAAGGTATAACTGAACTTTCAATCATTTTTGGTCCTCACATATTTTCTTAAGAAAAAAGATGACAGAAAAATTCTGTTTCTATTATAAAAAAACCTGAAGGAAGCCACTTTAAAAGATTGAAAAATACCATTTCTGACATGGTATTCTGGATACTAGAGCAGGTTCAGCCTGGTTTTCTACATTGCTTATTAAAAGTTGGCATTAGCAAGTGGAAGTAGATCCAAAGGGGAAAAGGAAAGACTGATTTTACAACAAGATGAGACCTTTGCCAATTTTAATTGATAGCCTTTTGCTTAAGTAATGCACCAACTACACTTGAGGAGCTAATGGAAAAAAAATATTACATGGGCTCCCCTCATACGGTTTGTTTGTGCATGCCAACACCCTTAACTGGGAACTGAAATATTTACAAATGGTCTGTGATGAGTTTTTATACCTGCTATCAGAACCCAAAATGTGATTTGTTTCAAAATCAGTGAGGGAGCAACTCCTACTGGGAAAACAGAAAACTGAAGGTATATAGACTGGCAGATTCCCCAGACACTCAGAGAAAGAGCTTTGTGGGGCTGTTGAGGACAGTTTGTAGGTTTGCCATTATCACATAACCTTAAAATAGGCTCTGACGCTTCCGGAGGGCCCAGGGACCCCAGCACCACAGAAAACTTACCTAGGAGGCAGGCCAGGATGGGGAAGGAGCCGGCTCTTCAAGTGGCTGTTAATCAAGCTGGGCGGAAGCCAGCTGATGATGTCAGCTGTGACTGTTGCTGCGGGAGACTGAAAAACCCTGGAGGAAGCTGGGTGTGGGGGGAAAGACAGGAGGTGGGACACCGAGCACCCTGTGGCATTACCCGGTCAAGCAGATTACCCCCACAACTCTGCCCCACCACAAACGAGCGAGGGCAAGAGTAGGAAGCCAGCCTAAGGCTTCCCAACCCTTAGCCCCTGGGGTAGAGGCCCGTGGTCAGCCAACCCCTGCAGGGCACGTGACAGGCATAACCCACTCTGTGCCTGCAGGAGGCACTGTAGACCCAGGTGCAGCATAGGGACGGAGTCGGACCAAGGAGGAAGAGACCCACTGGGGGCATTTGACAAGCCAAAGTCAGGAGTTAGTGTTGTGGCACGATGATCCTCACCATTGACAAGTGGAAGGGGCATAGGGGAGGCAGAGCCCCAGGAGCAACTGCAACGAGCCAGTGAGTATTCCCATCTCTGGGCCAGGGTAGGAACACCACTGAACCTCTCCTTTCAGTTACAATTCCATCAAGTCATGGTAGGCCAGTCGGGGGCCCGGCTCTGGGAGTAGGAAAATACAGCACCAACTGGGGGCGCCACATATGTATATATAGAAATAACCCAAGACCCCGAATATTGGATAACTTGTCAGGCCAAGAGGAAAAATAGAAATGATTTTGGTAAGAAATGGACCTTAGAGTATCCCTATATGTATATGAACATACTTAACTTTAATACAAGCAGGTCTGACCTGAGTAAAACTACTCATGCACATAGAATTATATAAATGTATAAATATTTGCATGATTGGGTATACATTATTATTACTCCTTATTCCTTTATATTTATACTTACAGGCCAAAACAGCTCTGGAAGAATGGAATCATCATTAAAGAAAGTGGAATTGCACAGAATAATATATGACAATGATAAGGGTACACAGCTGTAATTGAGGTATTGCCAACTCCTGCTGTTATGTCAGAAGACTCACTATATTTGTTGTTTAACTTGAAGTCCCAGATCCTGAAGACCAGCAATTAGGTGAGAATCTTAGCTTCAAATTTTAAAAAGTACCAGTAAATTTCTACCTTCTTGGATGCTGAAAAAATGTGAGCTTTGTATCCAGACAGTAAGAATTCAAAAAGCAAATAAAAACAGGATTTATTTGCTTTATATCTCAAAGGTTTCATTTAATCTCATAATCATCCGGGATCCTGGTTTTCTCTGATTTAAAAAAATCCCCAATTTTCGGTTAAAAACAAAGTGCGTGTGTGTGTGTAAAAAAGGTGTTTCATTTAAATAATGGAAAATGTGGATTTAGATTTACTTTTTATGGCATGCACATTTTATATATATATATATATTATATATAGTGCTGTTTTATTTTAATCATGGAAAAATGCGGATTTGGGGTTACTTTTTTTATCTGAAAATTGGGGCTTTTTTTAAATCAGAGAAATTCAGGATCCCTGATCATAATTATATTGGGGCCTCACTGATAATCTATTTAATACTGCCAACACTGTAAAAAAAAAATAAAGGGCAAAATTTGGTCCTTTCAAGTGAGCATTAAAGTCAAGAAGGAATGGGGTTGATATTTAGATCCCAAGGTGAGCTGACAGTTCTATTAAAAAGCTGCTAAAAGAAAAAGAACTTTTGATCAGAGGTCATGATGACCCTATCAATGTAGACTACCAGTGCCATTTTGAGTCACTTCTTAAATTGTATTCTCCTATAGGTAATATACAGTTTTGTTATAGGTAAATTTGAAAGAAAAGCATCACTGTCTCATTAGGGAATATTTATAAAATGAAATAAAAAATAGTTTATAATTTCCTTGAAATCAGAGCTTGATTTCTCCTCCTGAGGGTTTTAGTAGAATCTTGTCTTTGCTATCCTCCATTATTTATATCCTGAAGTGAACAGCTTCTGAAAAACTTTTCCACAGCAGAATTAAGTATGGTGCAGTTTCTGCCAGTTGGTAAATGTTGCTCCTGTGATTCTTTACGTTAGCTACAGCTGAACAGGTAAGGGCCTATTTACTGCTATTTATCAGGAAAGAGTAATTTGGCTGGAAGGGACTGCACAAGATTATCGGGTCCAGCTCCCTGCCCTAGGGACAGGAAGTCAGCAGGGGTCAGATGACCCCAGCAAGATAAGCATCCAGGCATTTTTTAAAGGTATCCAGAGTAGGTGCTTGCACCACTTCTGAGGGGAGTCTATTCCAGAATCTGGAGACTTGGATGGTAAAGTTTTTCCTTATGTTCAGTCTAAAACGGTCTTCCAGCAATTTGTGACCATTAGACCTTGTCTTCCCTTGGGGTGCCCTGGTGAACAGACACTCTTCTGTCTATATCAGGCAAAATAATCTCTGTTTTTATTGGTATAGTGGAATGTAGTTCCTGTATCCAAAGTTATAGCTACCTTGCACGTCTTATTTAGTTAATGAATAAAAAAAAAAATCATTCTTGTTTTCCTCTGGGGCACTACAAAGTAAACAGGAGACTTTGCAATAACTTTTTGAGTCCTATAATGTGTTTTTTTTTCTGCTAGTGTACAGGTGGTCAATTAGCACTTATTTATTTATTATTATATTATTATGCTGCCTTTCCTGACAAAGGCTCAGGGTGGCTTGCAGGAAAGAGTAAAGCAACTTAAAAGAAAGCGGCGAGGAGAGCAAAACCAAACAAAAAACACAAAACCAGAGAAAAAGAACAAGTTACAAAAGCCAAATAGAGCATAAAGTAAAATAAATTATATAGGGTGCCTCCCCTAAACAATGTCCCAGTTTAGACTTGCCTGCTAAAAACCTGCTCAAATGGGAAAATCTTATAGCACTTCAGGAAGATATTCAAGTTTGGGCTCCAGTGAGGCTCAAGACGGACAGAATTTCATAGCTGAGGATTACTAAGAACATGTTGAAAAATCCCTAAGCAAGGCATTAACTGGCCTAACTGCATACTACATGGAAAATCAATTATATGCCAACCCAGTGAAAACACGAGTACGTGCCTTCCATCTGAAAAACCACGAGGCCAACCCCAGCCCAATATTACATGGTCTGGACCTCCACTATTCCACTGTCCTAACCTAGTTTACCTTGGAGCCAACTTGATTAAACCCTCATACAAAGAACACGCCGTGAAGACAAAAGCAAAGGTGAGCACTTGTAATAACATTTTATATAAGTTCACCAACTCGAGATGGGGAGCTAGCCCCTCAACCATCCTAACCACTGCTCCGGCTCTCAGCTTTTCCTCTGCGGAGTATGAATACCCTGTATGGGAGAGATCTGTATATGCTAAGTACCTTGACCCCATCCTAAATGATAGCTGCCAATGCATCACAGGATGTCTGAAGCCTACCAGCGTAATCAGGGTGTACCTGATGGCTGGCATCACTCTGCCTCACATCAGAAAAGCAGTGGCCAACAGGATAACAGGATCGAGACAAACTGAAGATGTGAGACACCCACTACACAACCATCTGCAGCATACGAATGTCTGAAATCACGTAGGAGTGTCCTCACCAGTACCCAACCCTCTCGATGCCACACTCAAGGAGACACAACTACACATGTGTAACGAGAAGCTGAAGAAAATACCTGACATTATGGTACCAAATATGGACATTCCAGCAGCCGACTGCAGCACACAGCCTCAGACTATGCAATGCCTGCTGCTAGAAGGCACATGAACAATGAAACACCTTGCCAAATACATTAAATAAGCACAAGCACGTGTAACAAAATGGCCAAATGTGGTGTAGAGGCACAAAAAGATGATGACTACTAAGAACAATGTCCTATGTGTTTTCACCAAGTGAGCGAGGTGTACAGATGGTATTTGTACGACACTGCTCCTGCCTGACCTTAGAGTATGCAGTGAGAAACGAAGGAGAAAGCGGTCCCTATTAGGCTACAGTGCATGGACGGGCCTGCCAGTAATCCTGGCAGGCCCTCATCTACAAAGAGATTTAGAGCCTGCAGCAGTAATTAAACAGAGAGATTATGAATGCATGTGAGATCAAGCATACATTTAGCACAGTTTGCTAACTGTAGGTGAAAGAAAATTGTTCTGATGACCAGCTAAATTGTAAATGGAGAAATATGTAGTGAATTCTAGATGACTACAAAAGCTTTCATCTGATGCTTAAAAGGAATCAGAGTGAGTTAGTTCATTCTTGGAAGACTGTGGGAGTTCAGTATGCAATTAAAACTTATGAGTTGGGCCTAAAACAATTATGGATTGAACTATACCCATGAGATTTAAAATTATAGTAATACATTCTGGGTTCTTTTATTTGCTCTTTTGTTTCTGAGACCTGATCTGATAATTCCAGCAAAACAAGAGTTTTTCATCACAATATGTGAACTGGAAATGTGTTGTGGAGATGGTTTGAGTTTGACAGAGTTCTGACATGTTGCTTGCCAGGTATGTTTTGAAACCTGCTTGTTTTCATGCTAGCTCACCTGCTTGGCTCCTTAGTGATCCCCTTGAAAGGTTTATCAGTAGCTGAGACTTCCAGTTTCCTAATTCTGTACAGAGTACTTGGATGAAAGGGAGTTAGATCACCTCAGACTCTAGAAATCCCAACTTCTATACTCCTATGTTTGCAGCTACTTGGAAGCCAAGGACAGCTGTGAGCAACCTAATAGACTGACCAACAGTCATGGCCTTTTGCAGACAATTTTTTTTAAAATTTTATTCTGAGTGAACATAATTCAAAATCATTAAACAATCCCTCCAATAGAATTACCCTTCTCTATTTCTAAGATGTCTAACTCTGTTTTCTAAGATGTGAGGGTTCTCTTGGTCATGTTTTTAAACCTTTTTTCTGCAATACTATATACTTGACAACTAATCTTTCTAATGAAAGCTTTGGTTTTCACCTAATCATAGGATTTGAAATAAAGCACTTAATATTTTGAAAGTCACAATAAATGGTAATATTTAACACCATTGGCAGTTACCAGAAATTCTGAGTAGAATCTAACCTACTAACTACTTATTACAGAAAATGTGCAAGCTGGAAGGAGTACAACTTTGAATTTCAGAGACCAAATTAAGTTTCCAGGGATGACAGAAAAAAGTAGTCTTGTGTTGTAGTAGCTGTGATGTGTGCGGTTATGTGCAAAAAGCCGGATATATTTGGTAATATATTTTATTGGACTAACTGTGTAGCTGGGAGAGCTTTCAGGCATCAAATTCCCTTTCTCAGGTCAGGCCAAAAGACAGTTATCTGCGCTATTTTGTGCAAAAAGCTTACAAGCATCACTGCTGATTATACTGCTGATCAGTTTATATTATCAAATAAATCCTCCTTTTCTCTTAGAAAAAAAAAACACATCTTTTTACTATATAGAGCAGGGTTAGGAAATATTTTCTGAGGCAGGCCAGAATGACTCAGCTCAGGTTGAAGATGGGCTGGTGCTAGGACCTGGCTGCTTTTGCTTTCCTCCTCCCCCCACAAACATCCTACAAATACGGTCAGATGTTCTCTCTGCTGGCGGTGCTGCTGAAGCCTCTGCTCTGCTGGCTGGATCCAATAGCTCCACAGGAACATATAGGTTGTCAACCCCTGGTATAGAGAGGGTACAGAAGATTGGATGTTGAGATGACTGCAAAGAAAATGTCAAGCTTTTGGCAAAAACATAAATCCCCAAACAGTCTGATGCTTTTGAAGTAATTCAGTTGCAGTTTGGATGCCTCATTTTACAAGTCTCTTCCAGGCTGGACTCTCTAGTCACAATAAAACAACCATGGTCCTACTAACTGATGTATTAATAAAATCAGATGTTTGCAAACTGCGGTTATAGGGAACAAGTGCGAACGTATCGCTTCCCCTCCACTTTCTGTATTCAACCCACGCCTCTTAGCGTCTCTCCATCCTTTGGCTGCCCGGGCCGGCGGAGAGAAGGGAATCTTTTTTTTTTTCCACAATATGGGAAACGGACTGAAAACACAGGCAATCAGAATAGGAGGCTCTGGCGGGAGGCCTGAATTTACTAAAAAAATAATAACGAGGAAAGGTACAGACGTAGACCGAAGCGCTCAAAGGAAAACTCCTGCTGGCAACAGGAACAGAACGCTACCCGCGCGTTCGCAACACCCCTGTCCCTCCACTTAACTGACATCCGACCGCCCGGTCCCTCCCCGCGGCAACGATCAGCCATTCCACACCCCAACTGTCACTCTGCCGCCGCCCCGCCCCTCCCCCGGCAACCGTCCGCCATTCCATGCCC
>NW_005842029.1:273760-285352 GCF_000455745.1 Alligator sinensis | reverse complement strand
GTTACTGGCCCCGCCCCTCGCCGGGCTCCCAGGTGAGGTTCTAGCCCAGCCGCCGTCTCTTGCCCACGTGCGCGATTGGGGGAGGGGTCTGGCTGAGCAAATCGCCAACCAGCCTGACGTGGGCTCCTGCTACCAAGGACGTTCCTGCCTGCCCCTCGCTGTTGCCCACGGGGTAAATAGCTGCAGGTTGGATCCGTTCAGGTTCCTGGGAGGCTGTTCTCACCCGACAGGGGTGGAGGGGCTGCTAGCCGTGCCACTTGGGAACAGTGAACGCCCCTTTGTGCCTTGATCTGCTTGTGAAGGAAGGGCTTAACTCCCTAAAGAAGAAATAACCATTTCTGAGTATAGCTGCCTTTTTGAGTCTTGAAGAATACTGTTAACATTTAAGGCTGGGGGTGTATGAATGGGTTCTCCAAGGCACACTCCAGCCAGCCTGAGGAAATCGAATTGTGACCACATAATACAACCTGTTGAACAAAGACAAATCTGCTGTGATCCCTGATTTGCAAAACTTTACGCAAAGTTCAAATCCAGTCATTGCCCCCCTTTACCTCCAAGGTGCCTAGTTGGGGATAGGTGTTAGTGAGCCATTGATCGAGCCACTTTACTTTTAGGTTTTTGCCTAAAGATTCCCAGTTTGGGGCAGTTTTATTCGTTTACTATGCAGTTTTGAACAGGTTATAGGTACTCTGATATTATTAACCAAAAGTTCAAAACTACCAACTTCAGTTATGTTGGGGAAGAGACTTAGCAATAGAGAGGCAGATTGCCTCTCATCTGCATAATAAATTTGCCCTAGTTTAGGATTGGTGGATTTGTCCAAGTTTATGGGGTCTTTTCCTTTTCTTCCTATGGGGAGAATTGTCAGTTAGGGATATCAAGTCTGGTTTTTTTCCATGTGCTTGTCTTATGCCTGGCTGAGTTCTTACATCCTGGCAGCAGTCACATGCGACTGGAATAGTTTCAGGGCCTTGCCTCAGAGGGAAAAGTTACAGGGTAATACAGTTGATAAGATCAGCACTAAAAAGTGGTGGTTCTTTATTACTGGCTTAAACCACAGAATTTTTTTTTTTTCCAGAGAAGGTAGTAGGATGCCTGTTTTGAAGGCAATATTGATGTACCTTTAGAGGAGCCAAGTGCTGCTTTATGGTTTTTAACAGCTATGAGGTATAAGCATTACCATATGTTAGCTGAGATTTCAGAAAGTTGGTCTACCTTAGTGGTAATTTGGATCTTACTGATCAAGATGTTCTGCATTTAAGTGGACACTTTGGGGACTGGGAAAAAGACTATGTATTTTCCTGGATGCACTTATCCGCACTTTGTTTAGACGATGCTCATTAGAAGCACAACTCTGTCAGTGCGGTGGTTAGTGACCCCGAAAACTGATTATTTCCTGTCACTTTAAAGGCATCTAATAGCAGCCCCAAAAGCTGTCTAGTTCATATCATTTTCAAAACTTCCAAAAGGAACTGCCAAAGCTGATTAAAAGAAGATGTGAAAACGTGGTGAGCTCTGGAGGGACTGTAATATCATCGCATTGACAGGGTTGTGTACTTAATGACCATTGCTTATAATGCTGCCAGTGATGTTGTGTTGTGTTCATGAAACTAGCCAACTCCCTTCAGTTTTTAAGGCTCCGAATATCAGCCATGAAATAATTAGATGCCTTGAAAATGAAGGTAGATGGTAATCAAGAAACTACTTCCAAGATTGCTAATACCACCTTCCTTTTCACTTCTTCCCTTTCACTGCTTCTGATGCAGTTAAACTATGCAACCATTTATAAAACAGACGGTTGCAATTACAATTAGTACTTGGGTAACTGGAGAGGTAGGCAGTGGGACTGAAAGATGCGATGTATACCTGGCTTATGCACTAACCAAAAGGTGTCACATTCGCATTGAGCCCCAGGCCAGACTCAGACCCCAGCACTTCTTGTAGACTGGATCTAGGCCTGGACATACTGTGGCAGCTCTGGCTCCATTGTGGGCCTTGTGGCAGTAGTGGCAGCTCCATTTATTGCACATGAGCAGCTCTGTCTCCTACCCTGTACTCCATGCTAAAGCAGAAGCTGCTACTGCTGTCACATGCCCTGTCCCACAGCAGCAGCTTTAGCTCTGGCTGGAATCATGTGGCAGTGGCTCCAGCCAGGGGAGTAACAGTTGGTGACCAAGGAGGTGGGGCCACAGCCATGACAAAAAGGAAAGTGGCTGGAGGGTGACCAGGGCTGTCACAATATCTGCTGGGGCCCCAGCAACAGGCAACAAATTGGGATTAGCATTGGGTCTTGCAGTTAAACAGTACTACAGTACTGTTAGGTGTGCAAACGTGATTCATAAGATAAATCCATAGATTCCCATAGGAACCCATTGTGTTAACGGGCTGCCTGATGTGACCCTAGTTTTTTGCAATAAAATAATTGCTTTAGTATTTTTCTGTAGTTTTTACTCTTAGTTTAAAAAAAAAGAGAGAGCTAGCAATTTCGAAGGGGTGCCTCAAGTCTAAAAAGGTTGAACTACTGCATCAGAAAGTAAGGTTTAACTTCTGTTTACTGTTGAAAATGCCTTCTTGGGTTTGGGGTTTATCAGGTCAGAATCGCTTTGACTCCGATTTATATCCCATGTGAAGTGTTATTACTTTTGAAATAGTACACATTTAATTTACTGGATAACTTGATTAAATTCTATGCTTCATGATTAGGCCATCTTCTATATAATTTTAGATATATTTGGAGGGGTGCCAAAAAATAACTGGGTGCTAGTCACTACAGAATGTCCATGGACTGACTAGGACTGACTTTCATATGTGATCAAGAATGTAGTGCAGAGTGTGGTCTGAAGGGAAAATAAACTATTGAAGTTCCAGGAGAACTTCCTTTGACTTTTGCATTTATGTTTTTTCCTAAACAAAGATGTGTGAATCTTAAATGCTTTTTTATTTTTATTATTTGGTTATAAATCCTTAACTGTAGCTATTAAAAGTGGTGCTCTACTCACAGTGCAGACTTTTTCCTCCTGAACAAATAATTTTTAATTGTCTCATTTTTAAATATTTCCTATACTGGAGCTTATGCTGCTAATTTTGATTCCAGAAGTCTAGTGTATTCTAACTGTAACTCTTGATGTAAAATTCAAAAGTAGCTATGAGAATTCCTGGAGAATATATGGGCAGTCTACTACAGCTGAAGTAAATTGGATATATGGGCTGCCAGGTCATGTTAAGTCTTAATTGTGTACAACTATAATTTTTTCCTGCATCAGCTGCTTTTGGTTTTTTTGTTTTTTTTTTGTTTGTTTTTGTTTTGTTTTTTTGTTTGTTTGTTTTTTTTAATTAGAAATGCTAGTACACACATTTCATGATGTACATTATTGCAGAATCCTGGAAGATGGCAAGCAACTCATTAACTCTAATATTAATTTACTCAATATTCTCTCCCAAAAAAAGAACCACAACTTTTTTGTACACCATACTCAGGCACAAGCATGTGTAAATAGATAAGCCTTCCCCTGAGGGTCAACAACCCCTTGTTCTGTCAGATCAGCTAAGGGAGCAGCAAATCCCAGGGACGCATGACCTAGAAACTCACTGCACTTTAATTGACAAGCTCTTAAACGCACTCACGTGCACACATGCATGCACATATGTAAACTGATATGCCTGTATACCCCCAACTTCTATTTGTGTATTGAAATGGGTTTTATGCTGAAAAAGACCATAAACTGGGAGGCTCTCTTACCTTTAAAATCATAGATCTTTGTTTACAGGGTAGAATGTAGGAAAAAAGGTTTAAAATGGTTCTTAAATATTTAAATATTTATGGGCATTGGGGTAGTCAAAATACAATCTGTAGAGGCCTTTGTATTTCATTGTTAACACCTTTAATTGTACCAGAAACTAATGGAGGTGCAGATACAGTCTCTGCTTGCCAGGACACGCTGTTAAACTGGCAGCTACCTTGTGTGCTCCATGAAATTTCTGAAATGTTTTCATGTACTCAAGTTGGAGTACATTTCAGTACTCTAATTTAGACTTGACAGAGGTTGTATCAACAGCTATAGGGAGGCTAGCAACTGAGAAGTATCCTTGCAAGATACAAATGAAGTTATGAGAATTACTCTTAAGCCCTAACTCTTCCCTTTTCTTTGAAGGCAGAGGATAAACTTTCATTCAGCAGACTAGCCATGTCCAATAACAGTGAAAATAGTGAGAATTTTTTTTTCTCTTAAATAATGTCTGGTTACAGAAAATCAACTGCATTCGTGTTTGTGCCAATCATTAGTTTTATACCAAAGATTAAAATATGTGTATTAACAGGTATAATAACTTGGGGGGGGGGGGTTCCCTCTAAGCAGTTAACCAAATTGTCCCTGTATATACTTATGGCACTTAAATCACAACTGACACCTGAGAATTGACTGAGTCTCTAAATGGAAGATATTGGGGAGTGTTGGGTAGAGGGAATAGATTGTGGCTCCGGCCCTATACTGTCACTACCCTGCAATTCTGCCCTTCCTGCTCCTGGACTCTGCTCTCCGCCCACCTGAAGCCTCATCCCATCCACCCTGCTGAGTGTGCCCTGCCTGTAGGGGTCCTGGGCCAGTTTCCATGGATACCCTGCCCATCCTGTCTGGTGCTCGCAGTAATAGGTGCAGTGCAGGTGGGCCAGAGTGCATGGGCAGTGGAGATGGTGGCAGTTGCAGCTGGAAGGAGCCACTACTGTGGGGGCTGCTGGGAAGTAGAGTCCAGCTGCCATGCCACTCCTGCCCCGCTGCCGCACTGCCTGGCCCTGCAGACTATAGCTCTCAGCATGCCCGAAAGCCACCCGTGGAGATAGTGGGCTGCACTTCGTGCCAGGTAGAACTTACGTGCCCAGTGGCAGTGGGCCTGGCTGTACACACCACCTCCTGGTCTGCCCCCCCACACCCGAGCTGGGCAGGGCCAAATGACCTGCTGTGTGCTGGATAGAATCACTTGGCAGACTGAATCCAGCCCACGGGCTGTATTTTACCCACCCCTGGCCTAAGTCCTGACCCTGCAGTGCTGCTACTAGAAGCAGGGTGCTCTGAGTAATGGTATCCCTAGCCTTAATGAGGTGCGAAAAGCTAAGCAGAGTCTGAGCTTTGAGTGTAACATTTAATGAGGTGTAAACACTTGAGAGCATGTTATTTCTGCCTGAATTAGCAGATACAGTTAATTAGGTTTACCAGGAGTTCATTTAATATTGAAATCTATGAGATTAGGTAAATGACTGGTAAAGGCTGCACAATTTAAATGATCAAAGGGTGTCTTAAATGATTTACAGTGTATATAAGGCATGTTATACAGTAATTCTTAAACCTAAGCCAAATCATTTTAGTCTGCTCCAAAGATTGAATTGTGAGTTCTCTTCATGCACATAATATTGTCTTCTGTTAGTGAACAGGGAAATTAAAAGAGGTTTGAGGATTAGGCCTGTGTGCATGTTTAGGGGGCAATGTTAGAAGAAGCCTTTGTAAAATGTGCTTACTAAACAAGTTAGAGGGATGTGCTTAGAACTTACAAAATGTCAGTTTTTAAATTGAATTTAAGGGTTAAATTAATAAAAAAATATATATATTTGGGAACCTCTTGTAAAAGCCACAAGAGGTTCTTGAGTGTGTGGGGGTTTTTTTTGTTTTTTTAAATGTAACCTTTAAATTATCTCACTCTGAGAAATAATCAGTGTGTACTGAGTCATGAATACAGTGAATTTTGAAGGTATCTTAAAATGCAGTATCCAAGGACAAAACCTGAGCATAGTGTTATATCTGTTTTGTAGATACTCGTGACATATGCTCTTAGAGGTTACTTGTTCCCTTCAGGTGTAAAGATCAGTTCTTGAAGGTGAATGCATTGTAGTTCCTCATTAGATGGTTAATAAATCATAATTTTGAGACATGAAGAATTAAATGCATTTTGGAAATTGTTTGGAGCACTGCCCAAACTGAACAAGACTTTAAAACTATAGACCGTTTTCTAGTTCATTCTCTGCCTCATTTGAAAGGTATCGGAGATGAACCTCTGATAATTTTGGGGCAGAAGCACACAAATTTACTGAGGTGAAAGTATATGGTAACAATTTGTTAGCTGCTCTGGTTGCTGACCCATGTGCATTCTCTTATCCTGATGTAAATGAAAGGTAACCTATGATTATCTTTTGCTCTAGCTCTAAAATTTTAGTGTCAAGTCATTGAAGAATCTTTTACTGTATGCTCAGACCTCTTAGGGCTTTACCATTTCAGTTTCCAGGAATTTTAGCAGTATTGACTGTGCTGTAGCCTAGTGCTCCTGGGCTGGAGAAATATCTCTGCAAAGATTGCTACAGACTGGACACTGAAATTGAGGGTTGGATATAGCTGGTGCCCAAGCAGTATAGCAAAGCTGCTTGACTTGAATTCAGAAGAGTTAGAGAGCTGGCAGAAAGTATGGTTAGTTTGGATCTAGGATTCTGCCATGAGGGAAGATATGGGAGGGAGTGATAAAATACTAAACACTGATCCCTTGACACTTTAAAATCCTGCTGTCTACCTGCTGCTTTGGGTACCTAAATACATTTTAAGAAGTCCTAATGTCACAGGGACCTAGGCATTTAGGAGATTAATTGAAATTTAGGCCATCATGTGGCTAGGGGCATGTGTATGCTGCAGACAGTATTGTATGGTGAAGATACCCAAGGTCTTTTGGGTACTAGAAGGAGTTTAGTTGCAGCAGTGGTGAAAGGTACTTGAACTTACTTTTGCAGGAAGCATCTACAAATTATTTAGTGGCTTGTTACCTGACGATGACGTGTTTTATAGTAGGGTTTTTATCCAGGTTCTGTTGACTCTGAGTGAGAAGTTTTAGGTAAACTGAACATTACCAAATAGTTGAATTTGTTTTATGCAATTTAATCAAACATAGCTTGTAATGCTGGGACAAGATCCATCCCCGTGTCCTTTTTCTCTGTCCTCACCCTACTAGATTGTTTAAACATTAATTAATCCATTTGGGGTTTTTTTTAAGTAAATAGATTATGATATATTTCAAACTCTTATAAGTTCATTTGACATGTCAACATGTCAGTACTTATTTAATCAATGAATTAGTTATTGCTCTCCTATTCTTTATAGTATAGATACTCTTAAAGTGTGTGGGTTTTATTGTTTGGTTGGTTTTTTTGGTTTGTTTGTTTGTTTTTAATACCTGTTTTGGTGTAGATTTCATAGACATTAGGGCTGGAAGGGACCTTGGAAGATCATTGAGTCCAGCCCCCTGCCCCAGGAGCAGGAAGTCAGCAGGGGTCATAGGATCCCAGCAAGATAAACATCCAAATTTCTCTTGAAAGTGTTCAAAGGAGGTGCTTGAAGCACCTCCGACGGCAGTCTTTTCCAGACCTTGGGGGCTCGGCTCGGACTGTAAAGAAGTTCTTCCTTATGTCAAGTCTGAAATGGTCCTGAAGAAGTTTGTGACCGTTTGACCTTGTTATCCCCTAGGGTGCTCTGGTAAACAAATATTCCCCCAGATCCTGGTGAGCTCCCCTGATAAATGTATAGGTGGCCACCAGATCACTCCTGAGCCTGTGCTTTTCCAGGCTGAAGAGTCCCATAGCTCTCAGCCTCTTCATCATAAGGTCTGTTTTCCTGACCTCTGATCATGCACGTGGTTCCCCTCTGCACCCTCTCAAGCTTCTCCACTTCCTTTTTGAATTGCAGAACCCAAAACTGGACGCAGTACTCCAGCTGCGGCCTCACCAAGGCTGAGTACAACGGGAGAATGATGTCCTGGGATTTGCTTGAGAAGCATCTATTGATGCAAGCCGGGGTTTTGCTCACTTCACTAGCCACAGCATCACGTTGAAGGCTCATGTTCATCTTGTGGTCAATCATGACCCTCAAGTCCTTTTCGTCTGTAGTGCTAGCCAGTGTAGCACTGCCGAGCCTATAAGCATGCTGCAGGTTTTTCTTCCTGAGGTGGAGAACCTTGCATTTTTTTCGGTGTTAAACACCATCAGGTTCTCGTCCGCCCATTTCCTGAGCCTGTCAAGGTCAGCCTGGATCACCCTTCTATCCTCAGGCTTTACCCCAGAATTTGGTCAGTGAACTTGGCCAGTCCGCTTCTGATACCAATGTCCACATCATTAATGAAGATGTTGAATAGTGTTGGCCTTGAGGGGCCCCACTGGTCACAGGGCAGTATGACGATTAACTTCCATCAACCACCACCCTCTGGGTCCGACCATGGAGCCAATTCCCCAGCCAGCGGATTGTGGTGAAGCCGAGGCCGCAGTTGGCCAGTTTCGCCAAGCGGTGATCATGGGATACCAGATCAAAGGCTTTTTTGAAGTCAAGATATACGACATCAATTTCCTCTCTCTTGTCCAGATGATGGGTCACCTGGTCATAAAAGGAAATGAGATTGGTCAAGCAAGACCTACCTGCAACAAACCCATGCTGGCTATCAGTCAGGATGCTGTCATCAGCCAGTCTGTTAAGAATGACCTCTTTGGTATTCTTTTCTAAGACCTTCCCCAGGATAGAGGTCCGGCTGATGGGCCTATAGTTTGCCGGATCCACTTTCCTCCCTTTCTTGAAGATAGGCACCACATCGGCCTTCTTCCAGTCATTGGGCACTTCACCAGAGCGCCAGGAGTTCTTGAAGATCCGTGCCAGGGGCTGAGCTATGATGCTTGCCAGCTCCTTGAGTACCCTGGGGTGTAAGCTGTCGGGGCCAGCTGACTTAAAGGTATCCAGCCTCTCAAGGTGTTCCTTCACGAGGTCAGCATTAATGGAGGGTAAGGAATCATCCTCACCCAGATGTTCCTGTCCTGTAATGGGCAGGGGTGCCCCGTGGGACTGGTGAAATACTGATGCAAAGTACCCATTTAGTAAGTTGGCTTTTTCTTGGGCATCAGCTGTCAGTTGTCCCATGTGGTTTAGCAGGGATCCAATGTTGCCCTTGCTTTTCCTCTGGCTCCCCACAAAGCTAAAAAGTGACTTTTTATTGTCCTTGATACTTGTAGCTAGTTGGAGTACCATCGCAGCCTTGGCTTTTCTGTTTTTTTCCCTGCAGGTCTGGACCAGTGCAGAATATTCCTCCTTGGAGGTGGATCCAGTTCTCCATCCTTTGTAGGTCTTTCTTTTTAGACACAGGAGGTCTGTTAGTTCCCCGCAGAGCCAAGGGGGCTGCTGTGCCCTTTTGCTGCCTTTCCTTCGAGACAGAATAGACTTTGCTTGTGCATCCAGGATCGCTCCCTTGAGGAGCAACCACTTGTCCTGAACTCCCCTCCCCTTTGGGTTGTGGTCCCTTAGGGCCTCACCTACAAGCCTCCTGAGCTTGTCAGTCAGCTTTCCTGGAGTCGGACTTCTGTATTGCTGACTATTGCCAGCTTTATGGTGGATAGTGAAGGTGATCAGCTCATGATCACTGTCGCCCAGCTTCCCTTCGGACACCACAAATTGAAGACAGTTTAGAGCAATATCTTATAACAGTACAAAAATATCAGCTTTCTGATAGTTATCCTTTAATTTCTGTGCAATGCCTAAGGAGTTGGCTGCTGATCTGATTAGAATGGTTGATACTGTCCCATACCCCTCAATATTGAACTTTGAGAAGATAAATACTGAAGGGTATTAATCTATTTCATTAATTATCTTCAGCCAGTTCTGAGGACTTTTAATATGTAATAATACTTTTGCATTTGTAAGTTGTAATATTTGCTAAAGCCTTTTAGCCAAGTATTTACACCAACTGCATGTATACCTCAAGTAGGAGTTGCTTACACCTAGGCTATACAACACCTATTTGCATAAAAAGTGTGTAGTCCTAGGCTTAAAACTACCCTCAAAATCTGAGCTCTCTGTGAATGAAAGAAAGGTTAACAGATGCACTGAGGTTGTAATTAGCTCCAGGGCAGTGGGAAGGCACCAGCTATTGGCGGAGGAAGAAAGAACCTCTGAAGCATGCATCCCAGTTCTGTGCTCTAATCATTGTATTGTATTTCTTTTCAAAGTATACACATACCAAAGAAGAATGCAAAGCTTGTCTTAGTCTTGTATCAACCTGTTATTGTTCAATGGGGCCTCTTTTGGGGGGGGAGGATTATAATGAATTTGGCCTTTTGAATCTGTAAAGGATAAAAATGTAAGATTATACACTTGGATCAATAAACTATTTCTTCTAGCGTGTGTTGGTTACACGGACAAGCTATTCTCCATACTGTGTGTGTGTGTGTGTGTGTGTGTGTGTGTGTGTGTGTGTGTTGGGTTACTTGTTTTAAGTGTTAGACAGGGGGTGGCAACCTCTGGCCCCTGTGAAGAGGGCCAGGATGGCACAAAGATTCAGGTAGCATGCAGCTATGCTAAACCAGCTGTCTCCTCTGCAGTACCCTTTTCTGCAGCCCTCCCTGCTGCTCTCTTGTTCCTGTGCCTCCCTTGCAGAGGGGGTAAGTGTTTGTAGAGATGGGAAATGTAGGCAGCTTGAGCTCTCAAGGGGGCAAAAATTGGCAATCCACAGCAGGGAGATGAGTTGCAAGCTCTCACATGGTGTGGCAGTGTTGCTGCCCCCTGTATTACACATTTCTATCATTCCAAGAATATTTTCTTATGCTTTGTAGTAACTTTTCCCCCTCTCCCTGTGTCACTTTATTCCTTCATTTTTTCCCCTTTTGTAATCATTTGTTTTTATTGGAGAGATTGGGGGGGGATGCCAAAACACCAAGTCTGTAGCTTTAGAGGTGCTTCTGACCTACCTGAAAGATATGACACGGTACCAGTATCTACTTATTTTATTTAAGCTTGTCTCAATACAGAACACTTTCGAAGCTGATGTACTTTCTCTTCCCCCCTCTTTTCTCCCACTCCCCCTACCCATCATGATTTGAAAAGTTGATCTTGACAGTTGCGCAAAAATCCTTTTTTTTTTTTTTTTTTTTTTTTTTTTTTTTTTTTTTTTTTTTTTTCTTTTTGGAAACACAGTTTTCCCCTTTTTTTTTTTTTTTTTTTTTTTTTTTTTTTTTTTTTTTTTTTTTTTTTTTCAGATGCATATGGTCAGAACAGGTTTACCCCTTAAATGTTCCTTGCATTCTTGGATGCTTGATGCAAGTGTGTAGCTTTTTTGCCTTTCTAAACTACTGCTGCTTCTTGCTATCACAGAACTGATCTGTGAGTGAACCTGGTAACATTATTTTTAAGGATGTCCAGAAGTTCCTATTTTCAGTTGTTTGTAACTTTGCCACATGTTTAGTGAATGGTTACATTCTGGTTATCCAGGGTAAGCACAAATCTATTGATGTTTCCTTTAATCAGCTCTAGTACACTTTATGCTTTGGAACAGGGACTTGACATTTGGCAGGAGAATACCCATTGTTTTAGTGGCATGGCTTTTTCTTTTCCTATGAAATGGCACATAGACTTGGACAACTTGCGTATCTGAAATTTTTTAGTTTGAATGCGTGCCAGAGACATGCCAGCACTTAAGGTGAAATATCTGGAGATTGTCTACCATGAGCATGCTCAAGCCTCTAATGTTGACCATATGGTGCATGACATCTTCATTTAGCAATGAAGCAATGTACCATTTTATTCATGGCAACAG
>NW_005842029.1:273436-273729 GCF_000455745.1 Alligator sinensis | reverse complement strand
AGGAATGCCAGACTTCCTTGGTAATTGCTGCTTTCTTTGAGGGTACACGCAGACATTTGGGGGGTTAGATTGTATTAAAAATGGCCTTCTCGTCTAACTCAGTTTGCCCATGTGCAGACCTTATACTTGGATCCGTAGTTCACACTTCTATCAACCTAACTGTACGGAAGAAGTTCAGGGCAATTAGATCAGTCTAAAAATGGCTGACTCAATCAAAGTGAAATGTACCTCCAAGGTAATCTAACTTAGATTGTGTCCAGCAAGACCAATCTTACTGAACTTGTGCAGCCCCA
>NW_005842029.1:263480-269565 GCF_000455745.1 Alligator sinensis | reverse complement strand
CCCCCCCCGAATCCAACAGGTCACTTCAGGTTTACCAGCATTCACTGATATTGGGAACCAAGGAGTAAGTCGGGGTAGGGGAGGGATGGGAGGGTTGGTTTGCTGGTGGGAGGGGGGTGTTCATCTGGGGATGGGGCAGGTCTGTTCCTGGGAGGTGTGGGGGAGAGCCTCCCAACCCCCCTGCAAGCCTCCCTGATCCTGCCAGCCCCTGTGCAGACCCTGCCTCCTCCCCGAAGCCCCCTACATCCCAATAAACCTTCGATTGGGTGGCCATTTTTAACTTGATCTACCCTCCTCCAACCTCCCTAAATGTCTGTAAATGTCTTATCCATGATTTTTCTGATTGTGTCTGGGCAATAGACTGGGATGTTTAAGACATCTAGTATCAGGGGTGGGTGTTGTGCTAGATGACTGCTATAAACACAGAGGAAGCAGCCCTATTTGAATGTGGTGGGAAAAGATCAGTGAGACAAGGAATGTTGAAAGGGTAGGGGAGAAGAACTGAGTCCATGGAGTACAGGAGAGACTAGGAATAGAAAATGTAGATTGGGACTGAAGTAGCATACTCAGAGTGGGAGACTAGGACTGGTTTGAGAAGTCAGAGATGCCTGACTCTGGGTACTATGTAGGCAGGGTGAACAGGTTTGGGGTGATACACTGGGGTGCAAAGGAGATGGGGCAGGGAGAGTTGGGCTGAGGCAAAAGGGGTCAAGCTTGGAGGGAGTAGCGATTCCAGTAAAGGATTCTTTCTTTGAGTGCAGGGAATGGAACACAACATCCCAGAACCTCACCATTATTTTGCTATCAGCCTGGCTGTGAAACTCACTGGCAAAAATGTCTGTTCTTCCTCTAATGCTAATCTGCAAGGAGGATGACAACCTATTACTACTATTAAGTTCAAGTGCTTGAAGTCTCTGTGGTGTGTGCAGTGCTTTCAGCCCTGATGATGACCAGCTTGGATCCAGTATGATAGCACTAACATTTTCTTTTTGCTTTTTTTAAAGTTAAGAATTCTGTCGTGTGAACTGTGCCTTGTGGGTAACTTGTAAGATTTGGGATGGTTCATTCATTGACTTTATTGCTCTTTGGACCAATTAGGAATGAGAGTGCTGTAGCACTGTATGCTTATCTGGTTTGCTGTTTTTCATTTATCCATTTAAATTGGATTTAGCTTTGGAATCGGGTGGGTGGGTAGTGGAAATGGGGGTTCTGAGGCTGGAGTTTTGCAATACAGTGCAGTGACTTGTAGCAAAACAGCAATGTAAAAAGGAGGAAGAGGGGAAATAAAGAAATTCTTACAAACTTTCAAACAAAGGAAAAAAACTTGGCCATTTAAGAATGTTTTGAGACTTGATGAGCAATGATAAAACTATTATACTTGTATTTTAAAGCTTTGAATTTTAGCCAGATTGTTGCCTCACTCGGTCAGCAGCAATTGAGAATAGTGTGTTAGGCCACAGTGGGGAAATAAATTAAAATGTTATAAAGCTACTTAAATACAGATGTCATAACCAAAGAAATGAATGGTGTAGGCAGCTAAAATTATTTTAATGTTGTAGTTTTTTACGTGGTTTTGAGTGACTTCATGATCCCCAAAGGAGGGCAGGATCATTAGGGGCATGATATTAAAAAATATCTGTGTTAAATTGAACAACGGTCTGAACTATGTCTTACTTTGATAGCAATACTTATTATGTATAAGTTGGCACAGACCTTTTCTTGATGCAGGTGGAGAAGTGAAATTTAGATAAACTGCCCATTTGACATTTCATCATAAGCTAACTATGAATTAATTAATTCACCATAAAATGCATGTTTCAAGTGATAAAACCATGGAGATCTATTAGCTTTTTAAAAAAAAATCTGTCTTGCAAACTCAGAATTATATTAATTCTATAATTATTTCTCTTGTTATAGCAATTTAAATGATTCACTAGCCAAATCTTATTTTTCTCAGTGTAGAGATTGGTGAAAGTGTAAGAGGGGAAGATGTGTATATCATTCAGAGTGGCTGTGGAGAAATAAATGACAACTTGATGGAGCTCCTCATCATGATAAATGCTTGCAAGATTGCATCGTCATCCAGAGTGACTGCAGTTATTCCATGTTTTCCATATGCCAGACAAGATAAGAAAGATAAGGTAGGTGAAATGTATTTCACTAAGAAAAACTGTATCGGCCTGTATATAACTACTCCCACTGGCATGTTTGGAGATAATAAATAAACTTCCCTAAATATTTATAGCGTGGACAGACCTAATACTTGAATTGTTCCAAGAGTGCCACTGATTTTGGAAACAAGTTCAAAATAGTCCTGCATCGGAGGTGTATGCATAAAACAGAAGTAACAGTTCCAAGTGGAAGGGTCAAGTCAGACTGCCAACAAGAGGTGGTAGTGAGTATGCAACCCAATTGCAATAGCCTACTCCTCTTTCTCACAAACACTGAGTTGAAGACAGATGCTTTCTAGCTTTTTTTTAAAGAAATTTGTGGTAGCCTCAGTTAGGGTACCATCCAGAGGTGCATGTATAGGATTATGGTGCTGCTTGAACCCCTGCTTCTTAGTTGCTGATGGGCTCCATATTCTGAAGCTGCCAGAATTTTTGTGGCTTTTAAGAGCACTTTCCCCTCAAGCTGATCATCAGTTTTGCTGAAGTTTCTGGAAATCGATTTTGTTTTTGTACATCCCAGGCTGATTTGGGAGTGATGGGGTGGCCAGATTTGGGGAAGGTGGCTGCCTGGACTGTGTGTCTGGAGACTCAGGACAGCTCAGTTTTTAAATAGTTGGCTAACTTCATTCTATTGGTGGCAGTGGAGTTCTTAAGTACCCTCTGCTGGGGCCCCTGGCCCATAGGCTCGCAGAACCAGGGGTCCAGGCAACCCTCCAAGTTGACCACTTCCCACCTCAAATAAGCCTGTGATGCATGAAAACCTGGTTAGTTGCTACCAATGGAAGGAAATTGACCAGCTCATTAGAACTGGCAGAGAGCTGCCTCCACAGTTTCTAGCCAGGGACACTGCAGTCAAGTGCAAGCAATAGTTTGGGCCACTCGATTTTTTGCTGTGTACTAGAGCAGTCAGTTGCTGGGTGGGGGTGGAGAAGCAGGAGCATTGCAGCATGGGGTGTCTGGAGGACCAGCTAGACACTAATTGCGGAAAGCTTTTTGCACACAGTCAGTTCTTAGAGAATCAGTAATACTTGATTATCCAGGCATACTTTTGAAATGTTTCCGGTGATTTTTAAATTGCTGTTAACTGGCTTGTATGTTTAGACACTTGGGGTGCCTGGAGCCCATGGAGGGAGGCTGTTCTGAAGCACTGTAACTGCAGCATGTTGGATTAGATGCAATTAATCAAATCTACCAGTGTATGCTAATTGGCGCATTCAAGCAGCCTCTGTCTCGTGTACCAGCATTCCCATGCTGAGAAATGGCAGGGGAAGGGGAAGTAGTAATTTTCCCAAGCAACTTTTATTCTATGTAGTGGAGCTAACAGTACAGAGGAACTGGGAAATGAAGGCAAGATTTTTGTTGTCTCTCAGCTTCAAAATGCATTGACATGCTGTTTGCTTTGTTCAAAATTGTAGTTAGCTGATTTAGAATTTTTTTTTTTAAAGCAAGTGGATTGCTAGAACTAATAAACATCCTTCTTGATAAAACAAGGTAAATACTCCCCTTAAGTATATTTCCGGGAGCGTTAAAATGTCAAAATTCTCTTGTGTTCCAGTCAAGGTACAAATAATTCAAGTGTTACAGAAGGGCTACTCTTGCCAAAACTAATCTGAAAAGGTTTGGTCAAAAATAAGTGAGGGACTGTGGTTAGTTGAACTGGAATATAAGGATCTCTTGCATCTGTATGATTCTATGGGCCATCTTGATATAATCCTTTAAAAAAAACAAAACAACAAAACCAAAATCCAAGGGAGTGGAGGGGTGAGGTTAAAGCAGTTAAAGTACCTACTGGTTTCATTTTTATTATTTATGGAGAGCCATGGATTTACATGACCAAGCAGAAGCATATTGCCCTTGGCCCTGCCACAAAGATTACAATGTAAAGGCAGAAACAGATGGGCTACATGTTCTGTAAGACTCTGCAGACGTGTTTATGGGCTACTTAAGCTAAAGCAGCAGTTCTCAACCATATTATACTCAAGGTTAAATTCTAAGCACCTCTCGGAAAATGCCAGCTCTTAGTTTTCACTTGCATGGTATCTTTTGTTGTTGTGGTGGTTTTTCCGCTAAAAAGTAAATAAATACATTTAAAGAGCAATTCTTGTGTTACAAAGAACTCTGATCACGATAGGTCAGAATGCTTTTAACGCTATCAGTTCCCATTGAAAACCCTGGATTTATAATTTTTGCACATCTAATAGTGTGTGGCATCCTCCAGCATCCTTGAGGGATCTCAAGACATCCCAAGATGTTACAGCACCCTGGTTGAGAATTGCTAATCTAAAGAAATATGGCAAGATTCCTGTTTTTGAGACTGGTCACCATGAACATCGTAGTGTTAGCATGGCATTGGGGAGCTGGAGAAACTGTTCCAAGTTTAATACATACCTAAACATTGTCTTTTTTGGGAAAAGCCAAAACCACAGCATACTTCCAAGCAACACCAGAAATGTCTTAATATTCTGATAAGGATATTCTGTGTTTGGAGGTGCCATCTAAGGATCTAGGTAATAACTTGACTCTGACATTAGGTAGTGAAAGATCTAGTTTCTAATCCCAACTTTTTTGGGAATGCCATGACATTTCTCTTATCCTGGGGCAGTTGTTTCATACATCTATGCTCTTGTTTCCACATCTGTAAAATGTCAAGCATTTATTTTTTTCTCATTCTTTATAAAACAACCTTGGCATCTGGCTCTGCAAAAGGTCTTATAATTAATTATTAGTCGGGGTAACATGTAGTCTAGGCCATAGCAGAAGTGCTCATAGCATGGCCCTGTCAGGCTCTAACAAATCTGCAAATTCCGCTAAATACCTTGTCACAAGGACACGAAAAAGGGCATGAAGCCTGAAATAGGCTGGGCATTTGTCTGCATTGCAAACATCTGTGTAGTATAACTTACTTGAATTAGCTTGGGTACTAGAAGCAATTTTGCCCCAAGAGCATGGAGCTCTGTGTGGGTTGTTTTTTTGTCTTGAGTACTGTGCTGCCATGTTTACATTTATTTCCAGGATATGACCCAAGTTTAAATTAACTAGGTTGGGTGCCAGAAGCCTAATAGATGCTGCCTAGAGCACAACAGAGTTTATTTTCCCCAGTTTCTGTATACTGCTATTACTAGACTTCTTTGGGGACCAATCTGGCTCGTTTAAAGCAAGTCCAGATATCTCTTGGGTATGTTGCAGGCTGCACTATAGACTTACTCAAAGTATTATGTTAATCTTCAGAGTGCACGGTAAGATTAGCTTGTGCCAGCTGCTGCAGATGAGCCTTTGAGATAGATTTGAAAGTATTATTGAAAGGAGGTTTGGAGTTCTGCTGCTGCTAGAATCTTATTTCTTTCACTTTCTGGAAGGGGTTCCTGGGGCCTTGATTTAGATGTCAGGTTTTTATATAAATCCTAAAACAGAAGTGATCTTTATTAGTCAGATTATCTTAATGAAGCTGTGTGGGGAAATTTTTTGAGTTGTATTTTAGATGGTTTATTTTATCTAGGATATGATGCCAGTCCTGTAGGTATAGTGGGGGTGGGCAATTTCTTTCTGCTGGAGGGCCACTTAATGAATTGTGGTGAGGTGTTGAGGGCTGCAAGGGTAGCCCCAACTCTTGACAGGTGCCCCACCCCACTAGTCACCATCTTGGGACCAGAAGTCCCACCCCCCTTTGCCACCGGAAGTCTCTCCACTTGCCCAGGAAGTACTCCTTTTGGGAGGGGGGATTTGCTTGTATATTGTGTGTAGTGGTAGGTGGGTGGATGTGGAGTGTATGTGACTGGGGGTGGGGGTGAATGTGCAGGGGGTGTGGTGGGGGAGGGGTGTTGCGTGTGTGGAGGGACAGTATTGAGGGGGTGTATATGTGGGTATAGTGTAGGGTGTAGGTGGGTTGTGTCTGTGCATGTGGGGGACTTCCCCCT
>NW_005842029.1:261189-263269 GCF_000455745.1 Alligator sinensis | reverse complement strand
CCCCCCCCCAAATCTGCCTGCCCCGCTCCCCTCAACACTGCAGTTCCCCAGGCGGCTGCAGCAGTGGCAATAGCAGCCATGCTTGGAATCTGCCCACTGGCCAGGGCTGTGGCCTTCTGGGAAAGACTCGGAGCGCAGCATGTGCTGCCCCAGGCAGGAGTTGGCGGGACTCGGCCCTGTGTGGAGGGGCTGCCAGCTGGGCTAGATACAGTTAATTGGTAAGTGCCTGCCTGTGGGCCAGATCTAGTCAGCTGGCAAGTCAAATCTGGCCTGTAGACTGTTTTTTGCCCACCCCTCAGCTATAGGCTAATTTGATAGACAACCAATGTAGTCTATCCAATTGATAGACAACCAATAATAGTTACTTGGATGTTCTAGATTCTGGCTCTGAACTCCTGAAGGTTTGAACCATATCAGGTCTTAGCAGCTTATTCCTTTATGTAGCTATTGAGTTACCTGAAAAATTTTGCTAGGTTTCCTTGAAATTGAGTGTCCACTTGGTGTATGTGTGCATTCTAGATTTGCAACTTTAGAAATTGTTTAAATAATCTTCTTTTGGTTTTCTTTGTGGTGCTTGTGTTGCAAATAACTTGTCCAGTGTTGTTTTATTTTGATGAAGGCAATATAATAAACTGCTTAAAGGCTATATAGCCTGGACTTCACTTATTTTTTTGCCTTCACCCATTTTAAAGGCTACTAAATAAAGTGCATCCTCTGTGTGTAGGGTGTTGCATGATGTGGGTTTCTCAAGTCTTAAAGTAATCGTCCTCTAATTTTGGTAGACTGGTGAACAACTTTTAAATAGCAAAGAAATTATCTCCATAATGAAATGTTATTAAGTAGGCAGGAATTTTTATTACCAATTTATGGAAATTGACAGTGGATGCCTTAAATTCCTTCTAAGAAACTGCTTTGTTAAATGTAGTAATTCATTTAAGAGATCTTAGGGTCAACTTCAGACCTTGCATAGAGTGCCTGCCTCGTTCACTGTTGCTGCTTGCATCTGCAGTTGTTGAACATATATTCCTAACTATATAACATCTTTTTATAAGGCAACTTAACTACTACCAATTCCTAGAATTTAAACGGTGTTCCTTAATCTGTTGTACTGTGTCACTGGAGTTTTTCTTGCTAGAACTTAGTCAAATTACCTATTCGGTTTTAAGTGGTAAAGCATGGGCACTTGTGTTAACATCTTCCAGGCTTGAAGTTCACACAATCTTTTTGATGTTCTAAAGCAGCTCATAAAGGCCGATTTGGGCTTATGCCAACATCAAAAAGGTAGGCACTGAGAGGAAACCTTATGTTTCCACTATCTTAAACAAATGCTGATCATTCCCCCACTCGTTTAAACAAAACAAAAAAAAAAAAAGAAAAAAGAAACTCTTCATAGTTCTTCAGGCTGGCATCTTGTTGATTCCTATTTCATAGACATTAGGGCTGGAAAGGACCTTGGAAGATCATCGAGTCCAGCCCCCTGCCCAAAGGGCAGGAAGTCAGCTGGGGTCATAGGTTCCCAGCAAGATGAGCATCCAGTTTGCTCTTGAAGGTGTTCAATGTGGGCGCTTGAACCACCTCCGGTGGCAGGCTGTTCCAGACCTTGGGGGCTCGGACAGTAAAGAAATTCTTCCTTATGTCCAGCCTGAAACGGTCTTGTAGTAAGTAGTTCATGACCATTCAACCTAGTCGTCATCCCTTGGGGCGCTCTGGTGAACAAACGTTCCCCCAGATACTGGTGGTCACCCCTGATAAACTTATAGGTGGCTGTCAGATCACCCCTGAGCCTGTGCTTTTCCAGGCTAAAGAGCCCCAGGGCTCTCAGCCTGTCATCGTAGGGTCTGCTTCCCTGACCTCTGATCATGTGCGTGGCTCTTCTCTGGACTCTCTCAAGCTTCTCCACATCCTTTTTGAATTGTGGAGCCCAAAACTGGATGCAGTACTCCAGCTGCAGCCTCACTAAGGCCGAGTACAAGGGGAGAATGACGTCCCGGGATTTGCTTGAGAAGCATCTATGGATGCAAGCCAGCGTTTTGGTCACTTTACTAGCCGCCGCATCGCATTGCAGGCTCATGTTCATCTT
>NW_005842029.1:237460-260973 GCF_000455745.1 Alligator sinensis | reverse complement strand
GATGAGTGACTTCCATCAATTACTACCCTCTGGGTCCGACCCCGGAGCCAGTTTTCCAGCCAGTGGATCGTGGAGGACCCAAGGCGACAGTTGACCAGTTTCTCCAAGAGGTGATTATGGGAAACCAGGTCAAAGGCTTTTTTGAAGTCAAGATATATGACATCAATCTCTTCTCCCTTGTCCAGGTGATAGGTCACCTGGTTGTAGAAGGAAATGAGATTGGTCAAGCAAGACCTACCCACAACAAACCCGTGCTGGCTATCCCTTAAGATGTTGGTGTTGGCCAGTCCATTAAGGATGGCCTCTTTAATAAACTTTTCTAAGATCTTCCCCGGGATAGACCCAGGGAAGACACTATGTGGTGTCTTGTAGGAGACCCCAAGAGAAAATAAATAATACAGGAAACTTTGCCTCAGCTATTGAACCAATGTCCGGTCATAGTGTTGACTTGCCTTAAGGGTTCATCTTAATGGACGTGAAAAGATTTGCTGACTACTGCTGCACTTTCTTCCATATCAGTTATGTTCTACAATATGTATCTGCATATATTGACTATATAAATGGGGTGAAGGGGTGTGCGCACTCATGCACTAGGTTGTTCTGACTTTGAATACAGAGTTTGTAAATTTGTTTGGAATCTGTTTTAGTTGAATGGCACCTAATAATAGTTAATAACCGTAATTCCCAACAGCCTTCAAACAGCTATCACATGCTTATACCTTATGGTCAGACTGAGAAACTTTGTGCTTTCCTGTGCATTTTCCAGGGTCAGCTTGAAAATGTTCTTCGTATCACTTCCTGTTTGTTCAGTACAAATGTTTTATTGATCTGAACAGATGATGACCGGATTTACCTGACTAATTCCAAAAAGTTGCCAGTAGAAAGCTTTGTAGTGTCTTACTTTAGACAACATTATTTTAGAAGCTTTCCTGCCTTTTGAATTTCTGATGCTAAATTTTCAGATACTGCTGCCTTATAAAGCAAGTGGCTTATTAATGCCATGAATTCTATAGTACAGGCTGGGGAAGAGGAGACATCACTAGTGAAAGGGAAATCCCCCTTTCAGGCTCCTAACCATAAAACAAATAGCTGAGGTACTTGTGGAAAGTGGAAGAAGTGGAAATGGCATTTAGGGGACTGAGAGATGACATGAAGGCTGAAATCAAATCGTGTCAGCAGGGAACAAAACTTGTATTGAAACCTTTTGTTGTTTCCAAAACGTCTTAAAGCTGACCTGAAAAATGTCTGGTCTGAGCAGTCAAACCAAGTTGACTAGGTGACCAGAAATATGGATTATCATGGCCCAAAAGGTTTATAATAAAACAAGGAAGATCCAAAAAGCTTTAGCCAACTTGTATCTTACTAAGAGATGAATTGCTTCAGTGACTTATGATGCTGTAAGATCACCTACTTTAGAGGGGTTGCAGACCACTCTGGAAGCCTGATGCCTGAATGTGGAGTTAATGCCTGACTGCCAGCTAGAGAACTAGGTGGAAATATAGTAGTTTTAACTTGATTAATACAAAGGGCAGAAGATGAAGAAGATTTTTATAAGTTCATTTTGGTGGGGTGGTTTTTATGATCATGGTAGACTGCCTCTGAAAGAATTATGAAGCTCTTGCTTTGCGCTGTGGAACCACCTAAGTGCTATTGATCCAAAGTAATTTGGGCAGGTCAGGGTTAGAACCATAGAAATCCCACTTGAACCAATGAAGGGTATGGGACTTGTGGCATAACCAAGTACCAATAGGGACACAATTATACATTGGTAGTGACATACCTTGACTTAATTTTGCACACTAAAATTGGTAGGTGAGCAGAGGTGCTTTGGAGCTGGAGGAATTTTTACAGGGACTTAATAACCTCTTTGCAGTAACTTGGCAGATGAGAATGTAGCTGCTAGCAAATAACTGAAGGTGATTTGCCAGTAGTATAACACAGGCTAATTTTTCTCATTTATATGGGGGGAAAAATGGAAATTGCTTTAGGAATTTTCATCTAAGGTTAAAGTATTCTAAAGTTCCTGAACTGCCTAGTGCACTGTGTCTCAATGATGATGCTGTAAGATCGTTTTACAGTGGCATGTAGTATTAGCACTTCTAGGTGTGAAATCCTCATTCCTTTTTAAAATCTCTGGATTTATCTTGTGAATCCATAGTGTCCAAAACATTCTGACCTCTTATGGTCTTCCTGAGTTCTTTGCAACAGATGTATTGTGCTCTTTTTTTTTTTTTTTTCCCCCCCCACAGTTACAAAACAAATGAAAGCTAAGAGCTGGCATTAATGCTGTCTCCACTGGATCTAGGGTTAGTCCCATGCTCTGGATTCTGTGGAGTTTTGGTTTGGGCGCTGCTGGTCTGTTCAAAACAAATCCATTCCAATTCCCAGTTTTCCACCAGATGGAGCTGTTGCATGCATACCTATCAGTTCTCTTCTTTGTGTGAGCAAGAACATTCTCTTCTGGAGTGTGAGCAAAAAATTTCTACTAATTTTGATATCCCATAGTCCTTTTAATAGCAGAATCCACTCTGCTTTATTTTTTGTATTTGGAGACCCTTTTAAGGACTAAGTTCAGTGCATGTGAATTGTGGTGTCAGGAAATTGGTGTTGCCCATCTCTGAGAATGAGCTGAAATCTTAAGTGATGACTTTCCTCCCCCTTTTTATTCCTGTTTCACTACTTACAAAGAGTTTTCTGAGGTAATAAGCAGATCAGAACAGTGCGATCCAGATAAACTAACCTACAAAAAAAAAAAGGATAAATTTATTAGCAAGACTCTCCACTGAAAGTCTAATTTAGTAAGACTGTTTAGCATAGAGTTCTCTGAAATAGATGTGTTAAAGGGCCTTCACTTTAGTTTTTCTTCTCTTCCTCCTAGTTTTGTCACTATATATCCCGTTGTCTCATTCAGTAACTTTACATAGTAGTACTTTCTTATTTTGCACTGAGATTAACAAGTGATAACAGGTTGGGATATTGCAGAAAATGTAAAGGAAAAATCTTTGTGTATCAAATCTAAGCTTTAGTCTACTTTTATCACCTTTTTACAGCTCTCTTAATGCATGTTGGCTTGTTTCTCAGAGTCGTGCTCCAATCTCAGCAAAACTTGTTGCCAATATGCTGTCAGTTGCTGGGGCTGACCACATCATCACCATGGACTTGCATGCTTCTCAAATACAGGTAATTACAGGTTCTTGTTGTTCGTGGCTAGGAATTTCACTGAGTTTGAGACGGGTTAATTCTTTCTTCATAGACTGCATTAGTCTTGTTTCTTTTCACAGCAGAGAGCACCTTTTTGAAAACATAATTCTGATACTTGAAGATGTTGGTGGGAGGGAGTTGTGGAAGGACATTATACCAACGTTAAAATATGAATTTCTGCTGCAAAATGCAATGGAGAAATTGCAGATCAACAAGTCACAGCTACTCTCTTCTTGATAGAGTAACCCTGATCTAGGTAGTATATTTGCAATCATCGGCACTTTCAGTTCAGAGTGAGGCTTTTCAGTAGGTTTTTGGAGCAACTTTAAAGTGTACCAGAGACCCCAGTAGACAGTATCTAGTGCAATATTTTTTCAGTATTTTTGCTAATAAAATAATTCTTTCAGTTCTTGCACATTAATCAAGAAGCGGAGATTTGGCTTGTTGAAACAGTAAAGTATAAACTTAAAAATTACATTCTTAACTTTTTGTTTTGTTTTGTTTTATTGAAAGAAGTCTTAATATGTAGCCTCAGATGTGTGGAGTAGGTGTTGGCTACATGTACTGCTTTAAGTGGGGTTCAGAATCTTTTTTTCTTGTACTCCAGCACATTTTTTCCAGTGGTGGAAGACAATGAGGTCCAGAAGCTATTCTTTAAAAAATCTTAATTTTTTAATGGATATTAATTTGTAGGTTAATCTTCTTTCTGTATTCTTACATTTCTTTCTCCCCTGCTCCCCATCCCCTCCCCACCAATAAAAAAAACCCCAAAAGCCCTGCTACTCCCTGGCTTTATAGTAGGAAGTCACCTGTGATCTTTACTCTTCCTTATCTTGCTTATAGATGGGATTTTTAGAAAGTGCGAACTATTGACTTTAGTGTTGGCCTAATTGTGCTCCCACCAAAGCTTTCTATTCCATTAAAAGCAGAATTAGACCAGGGTGGAGCACACTTTGAAAATTTACCTTAGGTGTTTAAAACCGGTGATGACTTCAAAATTTTCCCTTGTGTATGAGTGTTTGTTTTTTTTAAGTTGCCAGCAAGGAATAATGGAGAATTAATATACACTGATAAAAGCTATTTTTCTGTTTTGGGCTCTAGGGTTTCTTTGATATTCCGGTGGATAACCTATATGCAGAACCTGCAGTGTTGCAGTGGATTAAAGAGAACATTTTGGAATGGAGAAACTGTATCATAGTTTCACCTGATGCAGGTGGAGCAAAAAGGTAGTATGCAAGCAGTCAGTTTCCACTGAGTTCAACTACCAATATATATGACTTTTTGTGGTTTTGCTGTAAGTGGTATGAAGCATAGGTTGCAAATGCTGATGGCTTCCAATTCTGTTGTAATGGGACACTTGTTCTTCCAATGCTGCTTGCCTTTAGTAATAAATAAGAACTTTCTTCACTCTAAGGAAAATCTTTCTTTCTTGTTCCCTGGTTATGACCTTATTAGCAGAGTCTCTTTACAGGAGGGAAGAGGTTTTTCCGGCTGCTTGCTTCCTTAGCCCAGGTGTTGAACTTCCTGCTTAGCTCTGGAGCTGCCTAGGCTTCCATTCTCTTTTAAAGCATTTGGCTTGCCCTCACTTACCTGCTGGAGTTTAGGTAAGAGCTTACTTGAGTCATCTTTTTGTTGTAGAGTGGTTGTATTCCTTCTGGGAATCACTCAAGTTGTGTGCTATGCATCTCAGAACATCAGTTTGAAAACATGAAATGAGTTTTTTTGCTTTATGTGGTATTGGGAGGATGTAGAAGTGCCAGACTTGCACTATTACTTCACTCCTTAGCATCTCTCATCGAGCATGTTGCCTTTTACCTAGTTCTGATGGTCAGATTGATGCCAGAGTACAGAATAGTATATAAAATGTGTGCCATATCAGGTGGAACACTTCTCAGGCAAAAATGATTAGTGATGCAGCTCTTGAAATTGAAAGAAGACGTAGACCTCCACCTCCTCCTAGCTTTCTATCAGTGGAGAAGGGATGGCAGGAGGTATTAGGCTTGCTGGTCCTTTCACTACTAGTGGTCAACTGCCCTAAAGTGACAAAACATGGTGCTCTAGACAGAATCATGAGTGGTGTTACTGCAACAACTTTCCCCCACCACACACACAGAGGGCAATTGGGCTGGCTAGGAGTTGGTTGGAAGGCCTGAGTTCTTCCGGAGGAAGCTAATTCTGTGTGCGCATCAATTCCTATGGTCTCAAAAATGCTTTTTATGAAACTTTAGAAATGCACATCTCTTTCTGTCAAACTTACTTTTCTTGGTTTCTTTTACAGACTTGATTCCCAAGGAACATTTGCTTGTATGTAATGATTCATATTTTCATCTTCTCTGCCAACCAAATTTGGGGGGGAAATATCCTAATGATGTAAAGAAACTGGCAGATGTTTACTTGCATTACCCTGTTTGGGGTACAGCATTTCTTTCCTGAACTCTTTAATAGAAGGTCCACTGAACTAACACTAGGAGCAATAGAAGTGACTGAAAAGTAAACAGAATGTTTTGATTTTAAACGTTCATGTTTTCTGCGTAAGTGGAGATAGGTAGTTAGCTGTGTTCATCTGAAGTCGGACAGAAGACAAGATCAAGATCTATCTTTTTATAGGCTACCTGAATCAGATGCATAAGCTTTTATGCTCAAGAGCACACTTCATTATTAGGTGCTGCCTTCTGCCTGTTTCCTTCATAGATCTGGAAGTATTACAGCAATAGAAACAATTTCATGTATGATCTCCAAAGTTTGGGAAATCTGGATTCTGGCTGCTTCACTTCTTCTTTACTCATTTTCCTATTGGCTGCTTACCCTATAAAAGGAATCTTATCAGTGCAGTAAGGCATAAAACTCCTCTTGATACTTAATGCGTCTGAGTAAACAGGTGTACGTATTGTGGAAAACAGCACTGTGACAAAATGTCAAACCACTAACCTCTTCTAATCGCCTCTTTCTGATTTTTTTTTTAAAAAAAAAGGTCACTTTTTAGATTTAGTTTCTGTAGGAATTTTTTAAAGTTGAATATAATAATGGTTCACCATTGTTTTGGGTGGTGTATGAATAGTTTGTACTTGGAAGATCGTCTTCTATCTGCTGACTTTATCAGTCTATGAGTTTTTTTTATTTTTAGATGCTTTGGGAAGACTTGAGAGAGTAATTTTTAATGGAAGGTACAGCACAGAAAAACAATTCAAACGTATTACTCTAATAGGAACATATTGTGCAGCGATTGGAATTTTAAAGTTGTTTGTATAATTTTTTTTTTAGTGGAGCTCAGACTGGCCAAAAAGGTCACTCTGTGAGTGTTTAGGAAATCTTTACTAATCAATACTGACTTGTTAGTTATTTTTCAAGTGCTAAGCAGTAGAAAGGTCAAACTAGAGTAAATAAAGACCTGACTGCTGTGCCAATTTATAGGTAACGATACTGCTGGATTTTGTTTTTTAAATCCGTGGTGTCTGTAATTTTCAGCTGAATGAGACCTTTAAATTCTTTTTGTATCTGCAGAATTGAGGCTACTTCTGTAGGAACTATCTAGTATTCTTAAATACTTAAGTGGTGATACAAGACTATGAATACCTGGATTGTTCACGTGTATATTGCTTGACATTGCATGTGACAATCTCAGTCCTAAACTCTAATTCGCATGCATCTCATCTAAAGTGCAACATCTGTCTTCAAAATTGGATGTCTTTAACCAGTCAAATTTGGTAATACCCATAAGTAATTCAAATGGTAAAAAAAAAAAGCTAAACAGTAGCTAAAATATTAAATGTTTGCCTTTCCTAACCAAACTCCTTGTAGTTCTTTTCTTCCAAATTCAATATCCTTCTTAGTCCCTATCCCTTGCCCACCAGCAGTCCTGAAGGAAAAAAACGTTTCCTTGAAAACAGAAGATGCGATGGTATCTGAACTCCCAGAGAGCAGCCTTTTCTTCTCATAGAAGCAGTTTGAGAAGAGTTCAAGCAGCATACCTGTCATCTTTTCATATCTGCATGGAGGGTGGGGGGGGGGACTACAATATGACAAAGGCCAAAATCTGTTTGTAACAGTGGTCTGTAAGCAGCTTTTGTTTGATTCATAAAGGAGTTCCTTTGCCTTTTAATGATACTTTTTATAGCCCAAGTTTATTTAATCTGCTTTTATAATGTAACTATAAGTAGACACAACTTCAGAAGTTCAGTTGCATTGCAGTTTGCATTGTGTCTGGGACACTGGAGGGAGTAGTAAGTAGTAATTAACCTATATTTTTCCCAGTAAAAAGTGTATCATGTAGGGTCTTTTCCTGGCAAAGTAACAAAAGCATGCTCTTTCAGTCATCTGAAAAAGAATAATGGATTACAAATACTGCTAACTACTCCAATTCTGGCTAAATTCTTGCTGGCCTTATCGAATGTGTTCATTTGGATGAAGGCCTTTTTTGTAAGCAAGTAGTTTAGTGCCAAAAAACTAACTCAACCCTCAAAAATGTGTAGAATGAATTTTCAGTGTTTAAGATGCTGTGTCTAGAAGACTCATTGATTAGCGGAGGACCAGCTTTGTTACTAATCACTTCTGTACTTCTAGCATTTGCAAATGACTGTTGCTCTTAAATATAATGATTGCTACAATGCATGTTTTACAAGTATATGTTTTGATTCTTTCTTCAAACAGGGTTACGTCAATAGCTGACAGATTGAATGTGGAATTTGCTCTTATTCACAAGGAAAGAAAGAAAGCTAATGAAGTGGACAGAATGGTCTTGGTTGGTGATGTGAAAGATAGGGTAGCTATTCTTGTTGATGACATGGCTGACACGTGTGGCACAATTTGTCATGCAGTAGACAAGTAAGTATAAACTGGCCCTAGTCCCCACCATATAGGGATGAGTATATTGTAAGCAAACCTAACTGGATCATGCATGCTTCCAAGTCAGCTTAGTCTAGGTAGTGCAGTCAGTGTCTAACTCCAGATAAGTAAGGCATAATTGTAGGGTCTGACTGCTTCACTAATGCCCTTCTTTAGGCTGCTACTCACAGCCCAAAATGAGGAGGTAGAACTTTCCAAGTTCTACCTACCACCTTCTGCCCTTTTACTTGTTTAAAATCACAGTCCCAGAGTTGTAGCTAGACTGTGAGCACCTTGGCTTCTAGTGTAGAGATGCTACAGCAGAGAAGCAAGGAATACAGGCTTTAGCAAAGGTAAGTTTTGCTAAAAGTAACTCCTGTAGCTCTCAAGAGGTAAGACTCTGAAAGGTAACAAATACACGCCTTCCAGTCTTATAATTTTTTTTTATTGAATCCAACATTTCACCAGAGCTTTAGGCTAGGCATAATCCATTCTGCATGTGCTGCTTGCCTGTGGGGATGAAAAACTGAATACAGCTGAACCAGCACTTCAGTAAGCTGGTCTTTCTGCTGTATGTTCAGTGACAAAAAGGCTCTATCACGCCAGTTATATTTTGACACGTACATACTTCCAGGATAGTAGTTGGAGTTATTGGGACTACTTTTTGCATACATTTAAGTGTTTATGGAATAGGGGCTTCAGACTAAGCTCTTTAGAATAGGACCATCTCTTGCTATATTTGTACTACATCTTGGAACACCCTATTTGAAAGTATGATCTGCTGCTATTACAGTACAAATAAAAACAAGCATAGGTTGAAAAACATTTTTAGTAAGCATTCTTGGCGTACAACAGAAAATACTAAAAACCTGTTTCTCTGCTACCTTATGGCAAATCTTAGTTTCTCTTTGGGTCTCCATCTTGTAATCTATCTGAGCTAGAAAATTGCTGGCATTTCAGGGCCATCTCCTCCTTGGGCTTCCTCTTCTCTCTCCTTTTTTTTCCTATTCCAGTTTTTGTAGCAATCCTTGTATAAAACATCAGTTTCCCATACCTGGAACTAAGAAAGCAAAGGGATGTTAGTCAAAACCTGTAACCTTTCCTGCTTGTCTGGAGTTGTTTGTGTTCTGCCTTATTTTCATTTTCCATGCTTCCTTCACTTTCTTTTTAGTGTCAACAGTACACTAAAATCATGTACACTACATATCATGCCTCATCTTAGTTACCTAGGCTTTTCAGTGCAAGACCATTTTTGGGAGGGAAGGAATCAGAGGTCCATGGCCATCTCACTCTTGTCACGTAATCGCTCATGCAAGTTGTGGTGGTTTTGAGTATAGCCTTTCTAGGTAGTAGCAGTAAAGCTACTGCACTATGGCAACTCAGTCTTTCCACCATTCTGATGTTGAATTATAAGAAGCTTTTATTGCTCAGGAAGCAACTTCAGCAGGGAGTTGCTGCTAGAATTGACCCTTCTATTGAAGGGTGTTATAAAACTTCAGTTTAATGCTTCTTTTGCGTCCTGGGCTCACATTACTCAGTGTCCAGATATAGGAGGAACAAAGCACAAGTTACAACAACTTATGAATGTTATGGAGCACCTGCATGAAGAAAATCCTGTAGCATGCAAATAACATTGCTTTTTTTTTTTTTTCCTTTTATTGATAGCTGCTTACAGTAAAATACTCCACTTGTCTGACTATCTCTTCCTCTCCCTCCTTAACCATATATAATGCTTCTAGCTTCTTGCTTTCCTTGTGTTCCTTACAAACATAATTGTTTGACTTACAAATGAAAATAAATACTTGGCCTGTTTCCCATTGGGGCTAAAGGTATTCACAAATTCCCTGTGTTGTTTGTTTGATTCTGTATATCATCTACTTTAGGGCTTTTCAGCTTCTAAGAGGCTAGGGACAGAAACCCTCACAGGCCTCACCAGCGGGGGCTGCACATACCCAGGCCTCAGCAGGGTGAGCCACAGGTCTCCTGGACTATGTGCCATGGGGATGCCCCACCACTGCGCTTCGCACTTGCACCCCCTCCCACTGCTGCATCTCATGCCTGCACAGTACCAGACTCACCCTCAGCCTGCACCACACTGCAGTGTCTTGCCCCCTGAGGTGGGTGCAGGCAGCAGAAGCCAGAGGCACAAAGGGGAGCCTAAAGACTCCAGCTACTGTTGCAGCCAGAGCAATGTGGGGAATGGGTAGAACCCTGGGGCCTCAACTTAATCCTTCACTGCCTGCATAGCACCCACAGGCAACCAGTTGGATGTCCTCGGTCTACTTGCTGAAAGCTCAAACTTAGAATTTAGTCTTTGAGGCTAGTATTACTTGCCATTATTCATTTGCCAGGAGCTGTTCTGATCTCTGCTAAATCTTTACAAAGGTTAACCTCTTTCTCTCTCTCGTGTGAAGGAATGTGTCAGTTAGTTTTTAAATAGTATTTCTTTGGAAGTGGCAAAGCCAGGTGGCCTTATTTAAAATCTGTATATTTAAATGCATAGTAACTGGTTTTCCTCCTGTTCTATAGGTTGTTATCTGCTGGAGCAACCAAAGTTTATGCTATTCTCACTCATGGAATCTTCTCTGGTCCTGCTATTTCTCGAATTAATAATGCTGGATTTGAGGCTGTTGTAGTAACTAACACAATCCCACAAGAAGAGAAAATGAAACACTGCCCCAAGATTCAGGTATTGCCAGGGCAGTGAAGGAGGTGCGGGGTGGGTCTTCTGTGCCTTCCCTGTGGGCCCAGAGTCCTCCAGCCCTGTATTCCTCTTGCTGTATACCAGCCCAGCTGCAGACAGACAGGGAGCTGCACTTCTTGGTGCCAAGTGCTGTAGTCTGGATGAGGGAGAGCGGTGTGAATATCTACGCATTTGTGCTTTATCCTGGGAGAAAAGCAACTCTCCTAGGAGAAACTGAATGTCTGTACAAAGCCTTAAATAAACCCCTTACAGGCTTGTTACTCACTTTATCTATCTGTACATTAGAAAATAGTTGCCAAAGTTTCGGCATAATTGGCTCACGTTTGTAGAATATTCCTTGTTCCTCAGGAGAGACTCTAATGGCTGCTGGTCTTAGCAATAATAAACTTGTGTATTTTATTCGGTTTTAGGTTATTGACATTTCCATGATCCTGGCCGAAGCAATCCGAAGAACACACAATGGTGAATCAGTCTCCTACCTGTTCAGCCATGTTCCATTGTAACTGCAAGAGATTATAGTGTGCCTTTGCATAGGCTGCATCAAACAGCACTGTCGTTATTATAAATACTACAACTTGATAATGAACACCTTTTAAAAAGCTTCAGAGCTTGCATACTTAGTGATCCTTTTGTTTTCTGATTAATCTTTATTTGTTGAAAATGGATGACAGCTCCATCTTGGAAAAACCTTTTATGAATTCCCTTAAAGGCTTTAGGGGTTTGACCTGTGACTTATTCTTACAGGTAGCTTGTATTTCTTTGTCTGACTACAGCAAGAGGAGTAAAACATTTCAAAACTTAGGGCTACCTCTGGAAATCCCTCAAATCTATCTTTAAGATATTGCACATTGGTTTATATTTAATAAAAACTTGGATGGACAAAGAGGTGGTTCTCTGGCTGTGTGAGATTTAAATCTTGTTTAAGGTTGTTAGCTACATATCTTTTTGCCTCCCTAGTGGAGAGAGTTCAAAGCATTTTCCCTGAAGTTAAATAAAATTCTGGAGCTTGATGACTATCTCCTTCACATACCTCATGGTTAAACTTGTTGAGCAAGTCTTATTTTTATAGGGTTGGTATGGCCATGGCTTTGTGATTACTTGCTCATGCTGTCACTGCTAAAATGTTACTTCAGATGTCTGTTAAAACTGGGACCAGATTCACCACACATCTACCTGTGAAACTAGAATATCTGCATTCTAAACTAAAACTAAACTAGTACATTGTATTAAAAGATACAAGGTACATTTTGCCACATTTAATTTTGTCTATTAATTAAACTTTCAAAGAAGCTACTGATGCCTAACTTCATTGCTCTTCTGTTTTTAATAACCGTGAATATCACTTACCAAAATTATAAATTTCCATAACAAATTTAATCAACTCTAGGTATCTTCATATTATTCAGTGCATTGTATTTTACAGCATATGAAATTCAAACAGTATAATCTTGCTTTTTGTGGTCATCTAGGTGGTTTGTGATGGTTAGTGAGCCTTTTTGTCTTTGAGTGCAAAGACATTCCATAGTTTAATGACAGTTTTCCTGTTTTTTTTTAAGATGGAGGAGTAGTCCAGATAGCAAATGCAGATGTATCTCTATTTATAAAAAGCCTATAAGGTGTGATCCCTGCCTGCATTTGTCTGACACCATAATGTACATGCATTCAACTTGAGTAGGCTTCCCTACTTTTATGGGGAAGGTAGTAGAGCATGACCTTTTTATATTCTGTGAGATCACTTATTGGTTTGCTGCCACCATTGGTTTGGTTGGCTCTCGAGTCTCAAGTGCCCTATAAATAGGGAGTCAAAGCCATTTTGAAAGCAATTTAACAGTTGAAATGCTGGGACTCTTTGGTTTTTTTCTTATAGTTCATTATTAGATACAGCTGTCATCAGTAATTAAGGTTTTAAAATCTTGTCTACTGAAGTCTAGAACTTAGTGTTCTGAAGAGCCTTACAGGTCTAAAAGGAGAGTGTGCTGAGCCACAGGCATCACATGTTCATTTACTTGGATCATGCCAGATATTGAAATAGAAGTATAATTTTAAAAAGTCTCTTGTGGCTGTGGATACCACAAGATTTCAACCAGTTCTTTGCTAGAACTGCTCTACTAGGTCACAATGCACTTAGAATATTAGACTAATATTGATATTTACCATTTCAGTTTCCTCCTAATAATTCTCAGACTATTACATCTAGGTATTCTTTTCAGTACTATGCTAGCTGTCGTACGTTTTGTTCAGTATTAAAAAAGTTCCATTGTACTCCTTACAGAAAGTAGAGGAATGGTGGTGGTAAGAAGCCTATCTGCGTCACTCATCCAAAGCAAAAATTCAATTCTGGAGTTTCCTCCTATTTAATTTCTTATTCTGGTTTTATTTTTAAATCTCTGTAGCACAACAGGATAACTCTACATTGCCTACTGGCTGCGGAAAAGTTTTTTTTTTATCTAACCCCTTGTCTTAAGGTTGTATTTCCTAAAATGCTATTCTGCAGTGAAGTCTCTACTGCAAAACTATGGTTGTATAGTCTTGATCATACCAAAGTTTGGTTGACTGAAAACTTCAAAAGTTTTATCATACCTCTCCTTTCATTGGTTTGTTTAGTATTCTAAAAAGCATCTGTTGGTGTTTTGAAGATCAGGTCTCTGTTACAAATGAAATGTTGAATGGGTTGCCTTTTATTGTGCTCAATAAAATTTTTAATTGTGCTTTCCGGCTGGTTTTTTTTTTTTTTTTTTGAATTTTTTAAAATTCTTTTGGTAACCCAAAGTTTATGGAGATAATTTTCTTGAAGGAAAGTAGGGAGGGAAATATGGAACTTGGTATGCAATAAGCCTGCCTCAGTTCTCCTGAATAATGGTAGGAGATGTTAATCACAGTACACTGAACAGACCTTCAGAATAGAGCCATACTTCTCCCTGTTTTATCTGATCTACAAAAAATAAATGAATAAAATTGACAAACTTTAAATTTTATTATTGGACATCCGATTTAACACATCACACAAATGGTCAGGCCAGATTTCTCAGGTTATTAATGTTAACAAGTAATTTTTTTTTTTTTTTTTTGCATTTCGGGCACTTTAAGCAATGGCTTGAAACACTGTAGGACTGAGGTTACACAGCCAGACCAAATGTCTTTCAGATGTCCATAGGAATACTCAATTAGCTTTGCTGAAGTGTTTGTATGCCTCTTAGTAGGATGTGTTCTCCTCTCTCTCTTTTCTTTATATATAAAAAAATAAATAAATAAATAAAGTGAATGTTCCCCAGACAGTGATAACCAGGGATCTGAGTTTTCCATTCACAACCAGGGGGGAAAACATAGTAAAATGTGGATTTTTCTCATTTTAAGGAGAAAAACACAGGTTTTCCCTTGCAGACTGGCAGAGTTCTGGCCTGCAAGGAGCTGGGGGAACAGGAATTGGGCAGGGGGCACCAAGGACATGTGTGCATTCTCACATGCACATGGCAGCCAGGCAGTGTGAGATTAGCTCCCCACAGGTAAGTCTCCCTGCAGGTTGAAATTGAAGCCCCCATAGTGAGGGAGGAAGGGAGCTAGACAGGGCTGGGGCTGCTGTCCAGTCAGGGTGGTGCTTGGGGCCTGGGAGGAGTGGCCCCAGGGCCTGGGTGGGGAGTGGGACAGAGCCATAGGGAGTGAATGTGGGGACTGGCTCCCTGCTGCTGTACACACATGGGGTTGAGGGCATGGTGGGCACCCCCCCTCCCCAGACTTGTTCCCTGACCTGGTACACATGGAGGATGGTGGCTGTGTGCTCAGGACTCCCTACCCTGCTGCCCTCACCCCAGGGACCTCCATGGTCCAGCAGGAAAAACCCGATGTGGCAGGGCAGAAGGGGGCAGGGAGGCTTGATGCTGCCATTGCAAGCCTCATGCCATGGTGAGACACCACTTGCCCACCTGGCAGCAGCAGGAGTGGCAGTGTAAAGTCTCGTGCTGCTGCCAGACGAGCAAGGGGCATCTCGCTATGGTGGCTTGGGACTCGCAGTGGTGGCACTGAGCCTCTCCACCTCACTGCCGTGCTGTGCTGTCTCGTTCACTGGGCTGTGAAGGTCCCCTGGGGGGAGGGCAGCAGGGTAGAGAGACCCAAACCTGTAGTAGCCAGCCTGTATCTGTCTCCACCCCATGGGCTCCACTCCAGCCATGGGCAGCATTTGGGGGGAAGCTGGGCTCCATGCTTCAATGTGCTGCTGCAGCAGCTGCCACTTCCCATGAGTGGTAGCCAGGGCTTGGGTGCTTCTGGGAGCTCAGGGCAGTGGACTGAGGTCTCTAGCGCTGACAGCTGGGGCCCCCCTCTGCCAGGGCTGGGAGGGCCCAGGGGGCTATGGTTGGGGACTGAGGGGCACCAGCAGGTCACAAGGACCTGTGAGTTGGGAGTGGCATGGCCAAGGCACCAGCATATCAGGGCTGCTCAGTGGCATAAAGCAGGGAGGCAGAGGACGACAGCTGCACCTGACCCACATCTTGGTGAGCGAAGGAAGCAGGGGGAGCTCTGATTTTTATCATGGGCGGGGGGGGGAACAAACCCAAAATCAAAAGCCAAAGTTTATAGGTATTTTGAATTTATTATTGTGATTGAGGCACTGGTAGGCTTCCAAAATTGCTTTTAAACTGTAACTATATCAATAAAACATTGTGTTCAACTGATACATGTGTGTGTATAATGGTGTTTCATTTTAATCAAGGAAAAACAGATTTTGGAGAGGAATTTAATCAGAGAATTAACAATTTTTAAACCGAGAAAACCAGGATCCCTGGTTATTTAATTTTTAATCATGGATGTTGGGGGCTTAGCAGAGAATTTGTGATTTTATTTTATTTTTTTTTTCCCTGATGATAAAATCACATTCTCTGCTAAACCCCCAAAATCCGTGATTAAAATTTAAAGCCCTCCGCCCCTTCCCCAGCCTTGCTGGTGCCCCTTGTTCCCCCACTTACAGCCCCTACTCCCCCAGTCCTGCTGGAGGCAGCCCCCAGCTGCCAGACATGTGGACCTGGGTCCACAGCCCCCTGCCCCTGCTCTCCCCTGCTGCAGGCTTGGGCGGGGTATCTCCCCACTGCTGTGTGTGCTCCCAGGGGGCAGGGGGGGCCTGTCCCCCCCCCCCCCGATCTGTACCTAGGATAGGCGCAGGCTGCGGGCTCGAGCTCCCATCCTGCTTCCCTCCCCCAGGGCCTCTGGAGCCAGCAGGCGTGACCTAATGCAGCAGGTAACAGCGGAGAACGGGGCCTGCTGTTCCCTGCCGCCCTGTTTTCTTCCCCGATAACCCTGTGGGAGGAGCCGTGCAAAAAATCTCCTTGGCACTTCTCACCCTCAATGCCCTGGCAACATGCCTCCTGCATGTAGGGCTGCAGTGATGGTAGCAGTGTGGGGCTGTGCCCCTCAAAGCAGTGGCAGGCACCGGAGGTGTGTTGCCAGGGTAGCTGCGGAGGGGGGCACAGCTTACACTGGTGAGGAATCCCTGTGGCCCTGCTGACCCCAGCCACTCCAGGTCACACCTGCTGGCTCTGGGTGGGGAGGCCCTGGGGGAGGTGTCATTGGCTTTCCCTCCCTCTGTCTTTTCCCCCCCCCCCCCAACCTTCTCCTGGATCCCTGCACATGAGCAACATTTATAGGCAGAAGTTTGCCTTGGAGTATGCTGATGATGACTTTACTAGTCCTTAGACCTTATCAGTGCTCAGCTGGAGGATCTTGCTTGTGTACTCAGTGGGCATGTCTACATGTGCCTATTAATGTCAGCTGTAAGCTCCAGAGTTTATCACTCTGGAGACTTATTGCTGCCAGCTATGTGTCTACGCGTGTATCTGGGATTGCAACATACTTGAGCTTGGATGCAGCAGCCCTGGCTGTCAGGGAGCCCTGGCTCAACACGCTGTGAAGAGTCTTGCTGGGATATGAGGGTGCTTCAGTGCAGGGCTAGCCAGCAGCTATTTAGTTAGTATAAACTGTAAGCATACTGTCAGCCAGGTGATCAGCAGGGATACGGTTTTCTCTGATTTAAGAAAAAAAAAAATCCCCAATTTCAGGTTTAAAAAAGTAACCCAAAATCTGCTTTCTTTTTGATTACACACAGAAAACAAAAACAAAAAAAAACGTCGCTAATATATAAATATATGTAGTGGTGGCTCATTTTAATCACAGAAAAATGTGGACTTGTTAAACAGGTATTTATGTTACAGAATTAAATCAATTGTTGCCATACAAATAAAGCAGATGGGTTTAAACTATTCACAATTTTGCATTGGCATTTACTTTTTATCTTGCAAAATAAGCAGAGTTAATTTTGTAGTTGAGTTAAAAGTATTTCTACTTTCCTGAAGGGAAGGAAATTGCAGTGGTTGCAAGCCAGGTTCTGCAGTTTGGTCTTTCCCACTGTTTCCTCTTTTGTTTGTTGCCTTTTTCTTTTTCTTTTCTGTTTTTTTTTTTTCTTTTTTTTTTTTTTTTTTTTTAAGTGCCAACAACCAAAACTTTCTGTAACTGTTCTCATCCACTTTTACAGCCCCCAGGCTTCTGTCATGATCTTTAGCTATCACTTCTGCAATTTTCCTATTCCTCAGTTCTTTTTTTGCATCTGTCTGCTTGTGTCTGCTTTACTATGGTTTAATGAATCCCTGTTAAATTATCTGCTAAGCATCACACTCTGAGGGGCATAATATTACTATAGTAAACGTTCTGGATAATACAATAATGACTTGTTTGCAAGTTGCTCCTTAGGTAAAATGTCAATTAGCAAAAGTGGGTCACTTTCACCTTCTGTAATATTTTGATTCTGATAAGTGGAAGGGTCCAAATTGTTAAACTCATTAAATATAATTGATTTAAGAGTTAAAATTAGTGTAATTATTGCTTTCTTGCTGGCACTCCTTCCTGCACAAGGGGGGATAAATAAATGTTAAGGTATTGTCCCAGGAATGAAGGCATAAAGACCTTGTGGGAAGCCTATCTATTGGGATCCTGGTCTCCATCCCTTAGTTGCCTATGGTGTGTGGATGGGCATCCCTTGTGGGTTGGAGCTATTACAGCTATAACAACTGCCAGTCCCTTACATCTGCCAACTGCACTCTGGCTATGGTTGCAACAAGTGAAACAGCAAATTAATGCTTCTGTAATTTGGTCTGTAAGGTTTTTGGTTTGGGGTTTTGGGGTTTTTTGTTTTTTTTTTTCTTGGTTGTTCAGTTTTTGCTTGATTTGATGGGAATATATTTTTCTTTTTTCTATGCCTCCTTTTCTGTGCGAGTGAAGCCACTTCCATCCATCTGGAGTGGAACAAAAATAACTTCACAGTACATAGGAGGACACCTGGAATAATTTTCCCTTATACAATAGGCAAGGATTTAGGTTAGACATTGGGTTACCTCTTAATTTTATGATGATTTCTAAACTTCAGCATGGCACAGCCGAGGATTTAGGGTAAAATCACATGTTGGAGTTAGCAGGTAATAATTCTAAGGATTGTTAACTAATACTAGTGATTAGCAGGGATCCTATGGCTCTGTAGCTATGGTTCTGCAGTAGCAGCGAGGGATGGTGACTGGGGGGCGCTCGCACGCGGAGGCCACTGCCGCTTACCTGTGGAGCCATGCCAGTAGTGACAGTCACTGCATGCAAAACCTCCGTGTGCCGCTGCTGCCACCACAGAGCCATGCCTACGGAGCTGTGGCCGGCTGCAAGGTGGCAGTGGCAGTGTGGTGGTGGCCAGGTGACATGCAGCCACCCTCGCTGCCATCCCACGCTGCATGGTGGCCACGGTAACAGCACTCAGTAGCTGTTACCTCTGGCACAGCTGCACAGGGAAGCGGCAGCGGCCGCCATGTGCGAGCCCCTGCTCTGTCCCCCACATCCACCTCCACCTCCCTCTCTGCTGCTGCAGCACTGTGGCCACGGAGCTGTGCAGCCAGCTGCATGCGACCCTCCCCGGCCAGCCGGCTGGGTGACGTGTGTGGCTCGCACGTGGCGGGCACCACCACACCACGCCCCGCAGCACTTGCCCACAAAGGCCCCCGCAGAGGGGCACCGCTGAATCACCCCCTGGCCGTGCTCCCGACTGCAGTGTGCCACCTGGGGTTGGCAGCACCCCCAAACCCCACTTACCTCTAGGATCCAGGGGAAAGGGCGAGTCTGTCTGAGCCCAGACTTGGCTGACTCAGAGGCTCAGGCCCTGCCTTCCCCCCCCACCCCCCCTTCTTCCCCGTCCCGGTAGGGCTGGGGGTTTCCTGCCGTTTCTGCAATCGGCTCTTGCAGGCTGGAGCAGTGTCAGCCCACAAGAGCTCTTTGCAAAAGCAGAGAATCTGAAGATTTCTCAGCTAAAAGGGGAAATCCGTGTTTTCGCATATAAAAACAGGGAGTCCGTGGTTTTCTCCATTTTTCCATGGGAAATGGAAAACCCGGATCCCTGGTGATTAGTTGCACATTTTTGGTTAATACCCTCTCTTAGACCTGTCACTAAAAGGCTGGCAGGCAGGGACATGGCTAGGGGCTGCAAGTGCTCCATGCCTGCCCTGCTTGCTGGTGCTCTAGCAACAGTATAGGCCAGGGAGGAGGTGAGGGAAGGCACTCTCTCCCCTTCCTCCCACCATATGCCTCCTCTGCTCCCCAATCACCCTACTGCCCCACTTCAGCACTCAGATCCCCCATACCCTGCAACTGGTTCTTCCACCCCTAGATCATTACCACCCCTCAAGTGACTCCTCCACCCCTGGACCACTGTCCTGCCACCCTGATTGCCCAGAGAGCAGCAGAAATAGCAGCAGCAGGGTGTTTCACCCTCCCTGCCTGCTCCTGGGCTCCCTATAGCCTGTGCCACCCCATGCACCCAGATCTAGCTCCCATGGGGCCCTAAGATGCCTGGCAATTCCTTCCCCCCCCCCACTTTCCCTTACTTCCCCTTCAGTTGTAGGGCCTAACAAGGGCTGGATTGCAGCATGCAGGAGTGGTGTGGCTTCAAAGCAGGGAGGGGAAGCCCCCCACCAACACCTTTGCCACTCTCAGGCTGACTGGGGTGGTGTGGTATTAATCTAGGGATGAAGGGGCCAATGGGAGGCAGAGGGGGCAGTTGGGATGGCAGGAGAACAATCGGAGTTGGGGGTGATTTGGGGGTCGGCACCAATGAGGGGGCAGCAGTCTGGCAGTTACTCATCTACCTTCCCCCTCCCCCCTGCCCCCAGGTCCCTTATCTCTTTCACTGCTTTTCCCTCCCTCCCTCCCTTCCCACCCCATCTCTACCCACCTGTTATCCAGCTCCAGATGTCAGTTCAGGGCCATAGTTAGTCCACCTGGGAGCAGTGCCTCCTGGGTTACTGGTGGACTGATTTGGTCATTTATTCTCAGGGGAATAACTCAAACTGGTAGTTTAGGTCAAAGATAATCCTGACTCAAAGTGATGAAACTTTGACACCTGACTCCCCAGCCCAGCCCCTGGCTTCTTTACTTTTCATTCCATCCAGGAAGAGCACACACCATCTGCTGAAACTTCCTTAGCCTGACGAAGGGTTTTTGAACCCGAAAGCTTGCTTAATAATTATTTTCCAACCATTTGGGTTGGTCTAATAAAAGATATCAAATTCACCCAAGGAACCTTGTCTGCCTGACACCTAAAGGACACTTAGCATTAGTTTAAGGAGCCTTAATGCATGTTCATTCAAGTTTTATGTGTTCTTAACATGATCTAATTGTGATGTGTAATCTCACCCTTAGATTTTATCTCTGCATGACAAAATGCCTGGAATTTAATCTATCAGATGGGCTGTGTTGTCTTACTATGACTAAAGCCGTGATACTTAAGTCCTGATGCTCTGGTTTTTCAAAAGTTCTGCATGAATGCATTTGCCTAAGAATTATTCCATTAGTCTGAAGTTTTATACATCTAAGCTCAATTGTTTGTTCTTTCTTTTTAATGGGCAGCATTGCCCGCAGTACAATGTTGTGTTTGTCAGTGCTGGAGCATGAGGAAAACAGGCGAGCAAAAAAACCCATCAAGCTTCATGCTTCATTTACGCAGCTATCACTTTCAGTTTACAGAGAATTGAAACTCAAATACTATGTTTAGAAAACTCGTCAAGTCATTTTCAAAAAAGATGAAAGAAATGTATTAACAAAATATGGTTCTTAAAAGAAAAGGAAAACTACAGAAGTTAGTCATTGATCTCCGATAGAAAATCAGTGAGACAAGTGCCTAGGTGCTACTTCTGCCTTTGAAGAACCTGCCCTAAAACAAAAGTCATGGAGCACAGAGTGCTTGCACCTTCTTATAGACAAACAGGTTCTCTTAAGGGGTGCTCATTATATTTGAAGCCTGACCAAGGGGCCCATTCAAATGAAGGTGATACTCTAGTTGGTGTTAGGCCAATCTCTAAATGAGCATCCATTTCAATAACGTTAGATGCATTATTAAACAGAAAGCCAGGATTCCTGTTAAAAAATAGCAAATTCTGATTTTAAAAAAATCACAAATTCTCTAATTAAAACCCCAAAATCTGTGATTAAATTTGTATGAATTGATGGATGTATTAATTGAACGCAAGGTCTTATTGCTTTAAAATTGTAAATATATCAATTTGGAAGCCTACCAGTGTCTCAATCACTATAATAAAATAAATTCTAAGTACCTGAACATTTTGATACAGTAAAAGCTTTGTTATCTGGCATCCATTGGGAGTGCCGGATAACAAAATATGCCGGTTAACTGAGCGGCCCAAACAGGCGTCTTTGCCTGTTCAGGCTGCTGCTTCTCCTGCCATGTCCGGGGCGTTGCCGTCCCTCCTGCCACATTGCTGCCTCTCCGGCGGGCCCCGAGGGACAGGGAGGGGGGCTCTGCACAGGCTCCTATACCCTGGGCCGTGGTGCAGGCTGCTTTGCCCCAGGCCATGGCGGTTCGGCGAAACCGGTGGTTCCACGGTGGGCACTTCCGGTTTCGCTTTTACCTTACAAACTGGCATGCTAGTTAATTGGGCATGCTGGCTTGTAAGGTGCCAGATAACACAGCTTTTGCTGTAGTTGTTTTTGAGTTTTTTAATCATGGAAAATCAGAACTTCCCTTGCCCCCTTCACTCGCCAGGATGCAGATCCAGTCCCCTCACTCCCAAACCACTGCTCCCTGACCTGCCAGAGGGGGCCCCCAGCTGCCAGGGATACAGGGCCAGGGACCTGGGCCCACAGCTCCCTGGCTGCTGCAGCAGTGCTCAAGCCCTGGCTGCTGCCCATGAGAGGCTGCGACTGCTGCAGCAGAGCAGAGTATGGAGCCCCCTTCCCCCTCCCCCTTGGGTGGCATAGCCAGAGTGAAGCCCGTGGCAGGGGGTGGGTGCAGGCTAACTGTTGTGAGCTCAGGGCTCCCCTCTGTGGCCCAGTGGGTGGGACTTGGCCTGGCAGGGTAGAGCAGGGCTGGGTGGGGATGCAAGTTGCTGCTGCTGGCAGCTCCACACTGCCATGGTAAGGCACCCCCTGCCTGCCTGGCAGCAGCAGGGGGCACAACTCCAAGCTGCTGCTCCCACTGCTGCCAAGCAGGTAGGGGGTCTTGCCAGGGTGGTGCAGGTCCTGCCATGGCAATGAGCTTCCCTGCTCTGCCCTGTTGCACCAAGTCCCACACATTGAACCATGGAGGCCCCAGGGGGAGAGCAGCAGGTCAGGGAGCCTGAGCCTGCATGAGGCAGCCTGCCCCTGCCCAGTGCACAAATCTGGAGGGCACATGACCCCCTGGGAGTGCACAGCAGCAGGGAGGCAGCCCCCTGCCCCACCAACTAGACAAGCTTCCTGTGGCCCTGTCCTACTCCCTTCCCAGGCCCTGTGGCTGTGGATAGCCCCAGGCCCCAAGTCCCATGCACTGCCAAGCTGGGCAGCAGCCCCAGCTTTATCTCTCTCTTCCCCCCCACCAGACTTACCTGTGGGAGCTGCTCTCCAGGCTGCCTAGCAGCCCTGTGCATGTGTGAGTGCACACATACACATACACATGGTGCCCCCTGCCTGACTGTCCTCCTCCTACTCCCCCCAGCTGCTTGCAGGGTTGGAACTCTGTCAGCCTGCAGAGAGCTCTTTGCAAAAATGGAAAACCCAGTTTTCTCTCTTAAAAGGGAAACTCCATGCTTTTATCCATTTTTCCACAGGAAATGGAAAACCCACATCCCTGATTATTAAGCAGATTACTTGTATAGCATCAAGTACCAGATCTGCTTTATGGATGAATTAGACATACACAAAGTCTAATGGACCATAGAATATGTCTATACCTCCTGAGGACTGTTCTTGACAACCATGATGAAGCAGAGTACACCTACTCCATATATGCTATAACCTGGGAGTTTATTAGAGCAGCTCTCACCACACATCAATAAACTCATTCTCAAGAGAGAACTTATCAACAAGTACCTAGCTATGCCAAGCAGGCTACATTGTATCCATTTTCCAGAATGTATATGCCTTGTTTTCTTGTAGGAATCCCTGGTGTAATCCTCAGACTGTGAAAACATGCCCACAGACTATTAAATACTCCAGCTGGACTGACTAAATTGATAACAAAGTAGCTCTGTTTTGTGAAGTATTTTTCTTTCTATAAAAATGTGCTTAAAGTTCCCATGAAACCCAGCAGTGTCTTAAAGCTGCTGAATTATTTAAACTACATGAGAATAAAAACTAACTTCACCCTGTGTGGAAAACGAAATACTAGTTGCTAGTCCATAACAGCTGAAACTATTTTATTGTGTTTTATTTAGAAATGAAGTACAAAGTGTAGGCAACTATCATTCTGGCTTTATAGTTAATTAGTGTCAAGTACTAAATA
>NW_005842029.1:237119-237429 GCF_000455745.1 Alligator sinensis | reverse complement strand
CTCTTTCCATCAATGGGCAGTGGTCAGGAAGATGAAAGCATTAAAAGGAAAGATTTTGCAGTACTTAAGTGGCTAGCCTAGCTTTCAGAAGACCAGGATTTAATTCTCTGCCACAGATTTCTTATGTGACTTTGGTCAAGTGACACAGACTCTTATTCCACCTATTGCCTAGCTAGCACCCAAGTAGGATCCTATTTTTCCCTATTTGAGTCCTTAGAAAAAAGTATGTTTTTTTCAACAAACACTCATGTTAGCCTTAAGACTAAGTTACGAAAAAAAAGCTATGCAGAATAAGAGGACCCATCCACTC
>NW_005842029.1:229252-237109 GCF_000455745.1 Alligator sinensis | reverse complement strand
TTTCCCTTAACAGTTTTCAGTGGTTTGGTCTGGGTATAGGATTACATTTCAGCGCTCACCTAATAGACTGCATAGGACATTGCTCTTTCATCTTTCTGCGCCAAAGTTCCACATTCTTAGACTGGTGTAAATCTCAGTGCACTTAAAGATTGTGACATGGCAATGGATGGCATTCCAAGTGTCTTAGTCTATGTTAAGTGTTTGCGGTAGCGTAACTACCTCTGCTACTAGGCAACTATGCTGGTAAACATGTCTCTCTGTAGACAGGAAAATAGGCACTGATTTTCCATTTATTGCTGGTATTTTATCCAATAATTTCCCCTCAAGTGTTTTATAAGCTATTAGATATAGGGGAGAGAGTTAAAAGTTGTGGCTGATTTCTAATCCTTCCCTTTCAGTAATTCTTGATGTATTTGCCAATAACTGTGCTCATCTTGGGTTCTCCCACTTCTTGCATATTTTTGCCACTTTAAAGGTGATGTGCAAAAGAAAATAAGGGTTTTTATTAACCCTGAATTTTTTTTGTTTAAATCAGTTTTTTATCAAGAACTATTACTTAAAATACCTTTAAAATGGAAGCAGGACTAAAAGCAAAATAAAACCCTTTTAATGCCCTTGGAATAAAACAGGCTCTGTGTCGAAGCCACAGAGATGTATCTGAGTACAGAAAGCCTTTACGGTGAAATTCCTAAAAGGACACTGAATTCATTCGTTCCATTATAGGCTCCATTGTCAATTACTTAGTTCTGTCCATGTGACCTTCAATATTTGTCTTTTCTAGCTTTTCTTTTGTGCTTGGTTTTCATCTTCCTTGATGGTGCTTGTTTTCTACTGTATCTCACTTATAACTAATAAGCTAACTTCTCCCATTCTTAAAGAGCCACTTTTTCACAAAATCCTTTCTAAATTAATCCTTCTGGGCAAAACAAATGTCCATAATAATCCACATCAGAAAACTGATTTTTATGTCTGATTTGTGTGGTCTTTTTTCATTTAAATTCTAAGCCTTTTAAGCTAAGGACCATATCTGCTAAATAAACAGTTTCTGCTGTAGTACTGGTGTTCATTGAGGACCTAATTGTTAGCTTTATGGAAATCCTATATAATCATAATGGTGTAAGCCTGGAAGTTTAAATGTTAGAATCCTTTTTCAGTTTGTGCAGTCTCCACCTATACTAATGCATTAGAAGGAGCTTGAGCTGGTTAAGCATGGTCAGAGTTATTACTTCACAATGCACTTTTCTCCCTACCCACTTAGTGTTTTATTTTCCTTAAATGTTTTGCAACTGTTCATCTACTGCAGTCACACTCGTCTCCTTAGGTAGTCATCTCAGGAAATTTTTAGAGTAGTGCTGCCCATAACCAGTCCAGCCCCTGAAGGTACAAAATGAATTTTATTTAAGTAAAATATACTTTTAAAAATAGTCATTATAGACATGGTAAACTTGAGAGCAAATTACCTAGATCTGAGACAGCACTATGCTGTCTTATGAACAAATGTGCACTATGGGAAGGAAACCCAAATAAGTAAACCTCTGAGCTATTTTTATTAGAGGGTGGGACAAATTAATGAGGTACTATCTTCTCTATTTAAATATGAGTCTTTGAGGAAGTGAGTGGCATTGGTAGCTTTTTCATGCATAATTCTCAGAGCTGAAGAGAAAATGATATGCTGGTAGTTAACATTATATTCTTGAAATGAGTTATACCAGCGTGTACTGTCTTCTGTACCTGAGCTGAAACAGTGGGGACCTCATTCAAACTATTCTCTCTCCCTCTGGTTTACAATTTTCACCAAAGAAAAGTCTCCTTTGAACCTTGGAAGAGCACAAGGAAAATGGTAGGTTCAACTTCCACTTTAAACATTTCTTGGAAAGCTGTGGAATGCAACTTGGATGGCAGGGATTTTTAAGAATACATCCTCTTCTTTTTCCTTCCTAGCACGTTTTATAATTTGTTCTAATGATTGTAGGTTGCATTGCATAACATGAATTGGATAGCATTTTCATATTCATGTAATAGTATGTTAATAATCTTTTCCAGAATATTTATAGCCCAGAGGATACTATATTCTGTCTTTTCCGTTTTTTCTTTTGAAATGGAACAGCCACAAAAAGAGGTCACAGAGGTCAATACAGCATATAACATCAGTACCTTGTTTCTCAATATTTGATGAATACTGTAATTCAGATGTAGATTTAATAGGGTTATAACTACTCCTCTGATTGTCATGGATGCTTATCAGAATGTGTTATAATATGATTAACAGGTGAGAATAAAATGTTGGCATTCGAAATACTGATAGAACCGATGATGAAATATATATTTGGAACAAAACACAGTACTTTTTTTACTTTCTGTATATGCAACCAAATGGTTAACAGAAAACTGCAATATCGCATGTATGTTCAAGCTGCTCCTTCAAATTAATTTCTCCTATTCTGAAGACTTTGTTACCAATTGTTACTGATAATTCCCTGAAGAAACTGGAAGGAGACCCTTCGTTTTGTATTATAGTATGCATTACACAAATAACTAGAGGTAGTGCTTAATCAAAGGGCTAACTAGCTAAATAAACAAAATAAATTGAGAAAAGGGAAGTTGCAGCTTCTCTGTGTGAGAAGTAGGAAACAACACAGAAAGAAAAAGGCCTAGATTAGCTTTGTAAGCATAAAGATTAAGAAATTCATATTGTTTAGGGACCTAGACATTTTTGAAAACCCCACTATACCTTTAGGTGCCTAAATACCATTAAGAACCTGGCTTAAATGACCTGGGAAGTCTGTGACAAATCAGCAGGGGAGAAAAAAAAAGCTTCATCTTGGATTCAAGTACTGGGCCGGGCAGGTGATGGCTCAGCTCTGGTTTTTAGATCCTGGGCCTAGGGCTGAAGCTAGAGTTGAGTTGCTGCCTGCCTCTGGCTGGAATGGCTTGTTTGGCAAGGGAGCCGGCACATGGTAGAGGGGGGAACTACAGCCTACAGCTTACCCCTTCACCCTGATCCCCCACACCTGTGCCTGTCTCTCCACTCCCTTATCCCTCCCTGCTGCTTGCATCCCCCAGCACATCCTCTTCTCTCTGACCTTTTGCTTTAGCCTCTCCAGCCCTGACCTAGTCACTTCCTCTGACTGCTCTGGTGCTAAAGCAGAACCGCAGCAGAAGGTTGGAGCAGGAAGTGGGGCTGGGAGGCAAGCATGGTGGGGACAGGTGTCAGGTGTCAGATACATACATGGGGAGCACGGGGTAGGGGAGGCAGGTAAGGAGGGGTAGGCAGAGGCATGAGGGGCAAGGTGTGGGAGGCAGACAGGCACAGAGGGGCAAACACTGGGAGTGCATGGTAGGCGGCAGGCACAGGTAATAGGGGGAGGGGCGGGGGGCATGCAGGGAGGGCAAGGGGTTGGGGCCTGGCCCCTCAACATCCACTGCTGCTTTCCCTGCCAGAATGGTGGGCTGGGGAGAAATTGGAGGGGGAGGGGGGGGACAAATTTAAGATGATGTTCCACTATAATTTTCCATATATACAACTTAATTAGTGAGGGGTCTACTTACATTCAAAGTTGTCTTGGATTTGGGTAAATATGGTATTAACCACAGCACCATTATTCTTTTTAAACAAACAAATCATAGTTTTGAATATAGATCATTACAAATAATTGCAGCAGTGATGGCTACAGTTATCACAGGGGAGACTTATTTGAACGGGTTGGAAGTTAACCCATTTGAATTTTGCTTCCATCTGGGGGATGGACGGAAAAACAGCATAAAAGGCAGCATTGTTTGAACTGCCCTGCTTTCTGCCTTGGTGTCAGTTACTGAGCTGCGTGTTGGAGCAGCTTCAGACAACGAAGGCTACTAGCACTGGTTTTCTGAAGGATTTCCTACTTGCTAGCCTAGCAAGAGGGATTTCAGAATACCTTTTTGGCTTTTTCTTTCTTCTACATGCTTTTATTTTATTATTATATTAATTGATTTATTCTTTTTCAATTTTATAATTATATTGGATAGGATTACTATAGAATTTAATTTATATAGGAAGGCAATTATATTTTATTTCTGTACATTTGTACTTTGCAGCATACATATATAATAGAATTTATATAGGAAGAAAGATATGTTTATATTTTTTGTATACATTTATACTTTGCACCACATGCACATTATTGAATTTTATATAGGAGGAAATACATATTAATTCATTTATATTTGTTTTTATACATTTCTACTTTGCGCCACACTCACTCACATTACTGAATTTATATAGAAAAGCAAATAAATTTATATATTTGTAGAAAAGCAAGACATGAAACGCACCGTGAAGTGGTAGTGGCAAGCCTTCAGGGAGGGGTAGAAGAGGGGGTAGAGGGAGAAATGTAATTCCCCTCCCTCCCCCCCAACCAAACTTAGACACAGCCTCCCCAAGCAGCAAGGAGAGGAGAGAAGTGCCACTGCCTGTGTCTGAGACTGCACCCCCTCCACGAGCACCAGCCATAATCCCTGCACCACTACCATGACAACAAGTACCAGCACCAGCATGATAGCCTCCTCCACCTCCATTTCACTTCCCATGCTGAGCCTTCCAGTGCCAGAGAAAGAGCGGGAGCTGGATCTGGATCTTAGTGAATAGCAAGGCACTGGGGAAGGAGGCTTCCATGGGATGGCTTCCATGTTGGGGTCCAGAGGCACCAAACCCCACCATCAGGCAGGTAGTGCTCAGCCCTGGGGGCCTGCCTATCTCACCCAGGATGTGGAGCCACTGCTGTGCAGCCCCTTGGCCTACTGGACCAGTAACAGCCAAATGTGGCCGGATCTGGCCACGGTTGCCTGCAAGCACCTGTCCTGTCTACCAACCAGTGTTTTGAGTGAGAGGGTGTTCAGCATTGCTGGGGAAGTAGTGACACCCCACTGCATATGCTTGGATCCTGGTTTGGTGGACCAGCAGGTGTTCCTCAAAGTGAACCTCCTGCTGCTGGGGTTCCCCAAGCTTCAGGTGTAGATGGAGTGAATGCCACCTTCCTCACTCTGTTTGCACCTATTTCCTTTTTTCATTTTTAAAAGCCATTTAATGCCCCGCTCTCAGAGCTGGAGAGGGCACTCACTGCATCACCAGTCAGCAGGGGAAGAATATATCCCTACTGAGCTTCTGTCCCAGGATGAACTTGGAGGTATGGGCCAGGGCTATGAGGAGGACACCCCAGGTCCTGGGCATGACCACTAAAACTGCACTCTGCCAGGGTCAGGGAGGCTGGTGAGACTGCTGGTGGTGTGGCAGCCCCATAAATGTCAGGACTGAGGATCCCCCTTGTGAAAGGTGGGTAGGAGGCACCATAACTTAGAGCTACCACACACATGCACAGTCCTGGCTGGGGAAAGCCCAGACCCGTCATGTCCTTGACAGGTCCGGGGCTTACTGGTTGCAGTGGAGTTGTGAGGCTCCAGGTGAGCTCAGCTTAGCTGCCTGGAATGCCAGCTTTCGGGTTGAAAAACCCTTCATCAGGCTGAAGAAGCACCTGCAGTTGTTGTGTGTGTGTACTGTTCTCGAATGGAAGAAATAGAAAAGAAGCCAGAGGCTGGCATGCAATGCAGACAAGAAAGTCAGTCAGTGAAAATGGAAATGGAGGTGTCAGGGGGTGAAGGACAGGCTGGGGTGGGGAGGGGGATGTATCAGCACAGGTAAAAGTGAAGAGGTACCTGGGGAGTCAGATGTCCAGCAGGTTGTAGTGTGTCAGAATTCCACTATGTTGAGGCCATGAGTTTCTGTACCTAGGAGGCTGATTAAGTGACGTTCATAGGCCCTGCTGTGAAAAGTGGTTTGAAAATTCCATCTCAGGATCAGGCCTGAGAGACTGGAGGCAGTGTTTTTTTTGTGAGAAATGTGCCCCCACAGGTAGTTGGGTATTATTGTCTTTGATAGATTCTGGGGTGCAGTTTGTGGGGGTACTGAAGGTAGTTGGCAGGTTTTGTGTTTTGTGCTGTAGGAAGTTGGCTTTAGTTCTGGTGATGAGGTTAGGTGAGCAAGGTTTGGTGCTTGTTTCAATTTACAAACCACTTTTCAGAGCCAGGCCTATGAACTCCATTTCATCAGCCTCCTAGGGAGTAGGTACAGAAACTCATGGATTCAATATAGACATTGGAATTCTGACACACTACAACCTGCCAGACATCTGACTCCCCAGGTACCTCTGCAATTTTACCTGTGCTGCTACATCTCCTTGCCCCTCGCTCCCCTTGCTCCCCACCATGCCACCTCCATTTCCATTTTTACTAACTGGCTTTCTTGCCTGCATGGCATGCTAGGCCAGCCTCTGGCTTCTTTACTATTCTTTCCATCCAGGACCAGCGCGCGCACAGACTAAAAGCAGTGCTTCCTCAGCCTGACAAAGCCTTTTTCAACCCAAAAGTTTACTAAGATAGATTTCTCTAAATATTCAGTTTTAAAAAACATAATAAACATATAAACATAAAAACACAACATAACCCATTACACAACACAAGTAACACATCATTTATATATCCAAAACAATATCTCTATTTCTTCCATTCAATTCTTTTATTAAAAAGAAAGGCTCTGTGACAGTTTGGCTGCCTGAGACACTACTGGTGCTACTGTGCTAGTGCTCACTAAGTTATTTTATACCTGTTGTCATTTAAAGTGGTGGACCAGACTGAGGCTGTAAGGGGGGAGGCGGCCTCATTGCAGCACACTACCGTGTCGTGTAGATGTCCCAGTGCCAGTGAGGGCACACCTTAACACAGATAGTCATGAGTTTTGCCTGTCAGCAGCCTGAGATGCAGTTTCCCAGAACCCCCTGCACCTATCTCCTTGAAAGATGGCAGGCTTATTGGCCTCATCAGGGGCTAGCATTTCTGCAGTTTTCACCCTGCTGCGCCTTAACACACATACAATGTTACCTATGTCACGAGTTTTGCTTGTCAGCAGCCTGAGGTGCAGTTTCCCAGAATCCCTGCACCTATCTCCTTGAAACATAGCAAGCTTCATGGCCTCAGCAGGGGCTATCATATCTTCAGTTTTCACCCCCCTGTGCCTTCACAGTTACAAGTGACATGAGTTTTGCTTTCAAAAATTTGATGTATAACAGAAACTCCTGCACCTATCTTCTTGAAACTTGGCAGACCTTGTGGCCTCAGCAGGGGCTACCATCCTTGTAAGTTTCATCTGAATCAGGCAAGAAATGTCAAAGTCATAGGAAGTTTTGTGCTTTCCCATTCTAGCCTTTGGCAAAACGATGAAACACGTTTGATGAAACAGAACAGCAGTTTTGAAATGAAACAAATCTCAAAATAAAACACTGTTCCATCAAAACAGAAGTCAAAATGGAATGGTGCCATTTTTCACAGCCCTACTAAGTTCTACCACCAGGTGTAGCTAGCTCTGCACACATGTGCGCACCCCCACCCCGTCAGGCATGAGACTGGACCTGATGATCTCACAAGGTACCATCCAGCCCTAACATCTATGAAATCTATGAAGATTATTCATGCATGATGAATCATTCTAGATTTCCCTGCAGCCTCAGGCTGTATTGTGCAGCCTCCTGCATCCCCTGCTTTCTACTCTACAGAACTGCAGCAGGGCACAAAACTCACACCAAACCATAGAATGTCTATTAAGTTTTAAGGCACTGTATCTAAAGCACTGTAAGTAAAGTGCATTTTTGAAATGTCTGTCCTGCACATGTATAGGTACCCTCTGTGTCCACAAGGTTTAATGTAGTTTAAGTGTTCCATTTTAAATTCACATCTATAGTTAGTTTAGATTAATTTTCCTAAGTAACTTTGTGTAAACCAGATGTAAATCACCATTTTAGATGCTGCAAATCTTTCTTTCTTTCTGACTAG
>NW_005842029.1:206875-229221 GCF_000455745.1 Alligator sinensis | reverse complement strand
TGGAAAGGCTTTTATCATTTTTACAATGTTGTAAAACATGTTATGAAAAAGGCTGTGGTGTGTCAGATGTTCAGGTCATTTATGAAACCATTTGAAAATAAATGTGATGGGTGCCTATACATGAGCAGTGGGGCTACTCTGAAGTGCTGTAATTACAATATGTTGGAGCAGACTGCCTCCTCCCCCTGCTGATCAAGTCAGAGCAGACTTGATTAATCAATTAATCGAGTCTGCTGGAGCATGGTAATTACTGCACTCCAGCAGACTCCGGTATCTGGTGTATCAACATCCCTGCACTGAAAAATGGCAGTGGAGGTGCTTTAACTGGTGCTCGTTCAAAGCTTCAGTTAAATGAACTTCAGCTAGACTTCAGGTAAAGTGCCCCCACCAACATTTTTCAATGCAGGGATGATGATACACATGACGTTCCAGGCGCTTTAATTAGAGTGGCATTCAGAGCTGCTCTAATTAAAGCGCTCCTAGGGCATGTGTATAAATGCCCAATGTGATTGAATTTGTCTCATTAAAATAACTCCTAGGGCCATAGTCCTACTTCCAGTGGTGACAGTTGTACTTGTTTTATGTTCATACTTTCAAACTGAGGCTTTCTGTTAAAGAGGGAGTTCAGGCGGGGGGTAGGGGGTAAAAGGTCATAAATATTAATTAAATAATGGACATCAGAGAACAAAAATGTAGGGTTATGAGAGATTTGCTCTATGTATCTACTGTGGTGGGGAGGAATATTCTTCAGCCACTGACAGCTTTTTTATTGGTGCCTGGGGCTAAAAACAAAATACCAAACTAGCAGGCCTGTGGGTGGAATAAGGGGGCAGACAGGATCTATGGGGTAGGTGGGGGGTATGGGGGGAGAGGGGGGTTCCCACCACCACCTTCCAGGACCAGGGGCTAATTTTAGGGCCACCTGAAGTGACCCCCCCCATTCTACCAACTCCTCCCCCCCTACTTACTTACTCAGCTCCTGGCACTGGTGAACACCAGTAAAATGGGCACTGGGAGTGGCTTGTGGGACACGGGCTTTGGCAGGCTGGGGCTGGGGGGCTGGGCAGTGGGCATGGGGGTGTTATTTGTCTGGGGGTGTGGGGAGGGGCTGATTGGCTAAGAATAGTCTGTTGCCAGGGAGAGTGTAGGAAAAGTGGAGCCCCAGGGTTGGGACCAGTGGCTGGCCTTTTCTAGCCCCTGTGCTGTGCTGGGAACTGTACAGAAGTTCTGTATAGAAGTTCAGGACAGTTGAGAGAGGTCTAAAAGTGGCCAACCCAATCTAAGTTAAATTACCTCAGATGGTGTGGTCTAAATTAGATTATCTGCCATTATAAATAGAATCAGATGTAGGATTAACTAAGATTGGGTTGGCCACTTTTAGACCTATCTAACTGTCCTGAACATCTGTATAGTTTCCACTTAGATCCACCTAAGGTCCTTTGTATAGTTAGCACTTAGATCCACCTAAGGTCCTCACCGGGGTGAACTTAGATCAGGTGGCTATTATTAACATGATCTGACTTTTCCCAAAGCTCTCTGAACATCTGTACCTAGTCTAGGTGTGCCTGTGTCTGAGGAAATGGAGCAGTTCAGTTAAGTATAATACATAAAGCAGGATGTCCTAAATGAAAAAATAAATAAATAAATAAAAAATTACCATCCAGGTGTGTCTGAGTTGGTATTCAAGAGTACTTTCACATACTTTCAGTTTCGCAGGTGACTGTGTGAAGCTCCAGTCGCTGATTCAATTCAGCAGAGATTCGGCCCAATTCAGTGGCCAAATCTCTGAATCCAAATTGAATCAGGAGACCCTTTAATCTCTCTGAATTGAATCAGAACCTCCAAATCAATTCAGAGAGTTTCGGAAAGATTTGATGATTCATACATAGACATCACTTGAAATTTGTTTTTTTTACATACCTGAAGGTACCAGGTGGCTCATGAATGCTGAGATGGTGGGGCAGATGGAACATCCTACAGGAGTACGGGAAGTCCCCAGCACGCTCAGCAGCAGACCCAGAAGTGGACCAGAAGCACTTCCGGTCCACTTCCAGGTCCACCGGGGAGCCCACTGGTGAGCCGGGGGGGGCACCCAGGGTTCCCCTGTGTCCAATCACAAAGCCGGAGGGGTGTGGGAGGGGACCCCGTTGTGTTCCTGTGGCATGCCCAACCTCCCCACCATTGCAGCATTCATGAGCCATGCCTGGTACCCTGAGGTATGTAGAAAAAATATTTAAAGCTGTATCTATGGCTGAATTCCGAAACTCTGAATTGGCATCAAATCTTCAGATTTGGATTCAGCCGAATCGAATTGGGGACAGTGATCCAAATCAACAAATCAAATCACTGTCCCTGATTCAGGCCAGATCTGAATCGAATGTGGCTCATTTCGCACCCCTAGCTCATAACATAAAAAGACTTCTATATTAAAATAAAAAGGCAAAAGAAACACATGACCATGCCAAGAGGCACCTGCTTAAATTTTTTATTTTTCAATGTTATTAGCTGCTTAATTGAATATCTACATTCAGTCAGTATATTTAATTAATTTGCTCCCTTAAAAATCAGTGCATGCCATGTTTCTGTCCTCCATTGCTGAGGCATACATTTAATTTTTTTTTAAGTTTTCATTGAATGTATTGAGCAATAAAAAATCCAGCTGAAAGATTCCAAATTAAAAGTTCTCCTGAGATGGCTTAAAATTGTATTAAAATGCAAGTAAAAAAGAAACTCTTCGGAATACTATTTTAGAAAAGTAATATTTTGATGAAATCCATAAAGTAGGAAAATAACCATGATAATATTGTAGAAAAGGTAATTCCCATCCACCCTCCCCCCTGCAAATAATGTTAAATATAAAGAGGACCAAAACAACAAAAGTTTGTGTGAAAACAGAGCTCACTTTTGGAAATTCTTTCAGTTGAAATGTCACTGATTTGGGATATCATTTGTTTCTATTTAAGGGACACCAACAGCTTAAATGCATAACAATGTTTAAGTTATTCTTAAGGTAGTAGCTTACAATAAATTGGGTAAAATAGTATTAAAACTACGAGAGTTTAAAAGAAAGTAATATACTCCACTTTATATGCATGATTAATTTAGCTGCATAGCAGTGCCAGTTTCAATTTGTTGCCTATTGGTTACATTGTAACAAACTTTGGTTTTCTGCATATTGGTTAAGTTCACAAACCACTTAGGTGCGTAGGAACTCTTGGCCTATTTGTACTCAGTTTAACTGTGTAATTGGTGAAAAAGATTAGGAACTATAATTTCAAGTTATTTAAAGCAGCCTTGAGTTGACAAGGTCCTGTCAATTTTAAATTTGCTCTTAGCAGTCTAAGGCACTCTCAGAAACAAGGTAAGGAGACTTAAGGAAGTGTAAAAAGTGTAATTCCATTTGTTCCTGTAGCAGTTAATAGGCATTACCGTGTTTACTCAAATAGAAAACTACCCTGATTATTAAATGACCCCTCAATAATTAGATTCTATATATGGAAAATGGAGTAAAAATGGTTCCCATCAGCATCTTGGCCTTTTTAGTTAAGATCAAATGTTGGCACCAAAGGGAGGGTGTCAGGACTGGCTCTGGCGCTCCCAGTCCCAGCCTGATCTTGCAGTACCTCCAGGCCTGGTGCCAGTTCCTCATGGAGCTGGGTTTTTTTTCCAAGGGCCACACACACGCACACACGCAAAGTTCCCATCAACATGATCAGCATTTTTGCCCAGTGTGGACTATGTGTTTTATAGTTATGCTCACTGTTGATTTAGTCAACTTTATAGTTAGTTTCCATTACTGAGCACATGTTGCTTTTGGCAGAAGTTTAATCATAGCCCATAGACTTAGTGAGATTTCCTTGCATTCCATCGTAAGATGAGGGGCTTTTTCTTCCCGTGCCAATTGAGGGGAAAAACCTCATCTTGTATTCAAGTTATTACAGTATTTAGAATGAGTTAGGTGTGTGTAGAGTCTCAATTCAGTCCTGAGATTATGTACTTAAATAAAGTATACTGTAATGATTTTGGTTGATTCTATATCAAGTTGGGTACTCAAATCATTAGTTATTTTTTAAATAATTTATGCCAGGATAAATAGAATCTGCCTATGATATATCTATATATTCATGACTACAAAATATGCAAAACACAAGTCCTTTTATTTTCTATCTCTGTGTATATGAATTCACTGTTTCTTGTGTACATGCTGTGCAGTTGCAATTTACCTTGTGTTTAAAATGAGATGCTGGAAATATTTCCCTTAGAATTTAAATAAAATATTACTATACTCTCAAAAGACTTACAGAAACAGACTACAGTATAAAATAATAGTTGCACTATATCTTTAAGTCACATATTGCTATTCTCTCCAAAGATGTGCAGAAATATAAAGCAGTAGATGATAAATGTGAAATTAAATGAAATAAATACTAAACTTCTCTGTACTGAGTTAGCATGTGGAGCTGAACTATTCAAATTGATTGTTAAGTGTAGTAATTTTTAGTATCCTTTTAAATGAAAACTAGGAAATTTCAAGATAGATCATTTAAAATCTAGATTTGTCAGGGTCTTCATGTGTAACCTATGCTTGGAAATAGATTGGGGGGGGATCACAGAAATGTAATCCATTACTGCTGTACAGATGATTTTGGGGTAGGATCTTTAATACTTGTTTGCACATGGTTGATTAGACAGTAGTAATAGTAGTTTACTGTACTGAAGGGTTGGAGAGAGAATAATGGTAGACATATATACATTGCTACTTTATTAAATCAGCATGTGTTTATTTCCCTCTTTCCAGGCATTTCATAGACGACCCTCAAACAGATTGCTGTTACTTGTGCTCTTTCTGTTTCCAAACCTGCTATCATGCAGATGGTTTCCTAAAAGCTTACCCTGTGATGTAAAAGTAGAAGCCTCAAAAGCCAGCGTGGTAGTGGACTGCAGCGAGCGTCATCTCACAGAAATCCCAGAAGGGATTCCTGCAAATGCAACAAACCTGATTCTTACTATTAATCATATCCCGAGCATTTTCTCAACCTCCTTTGCCCACCTTGATAATCTCACAGAGATTGATTTCAGGTGTAACTGTGTGCCTGTCAAATCGGGGCCAAAAGATCACGTGTGTACTAGGAGACCACAGATTGCAAATGGCAGCTTTGCCATACTAACGAAGTTAAAGTCATTGTATTTGGATGGAAATCAACTGTTGGAAATACCTCGGAGTCTTCCTCCTAATTTACGCCTGCTAAGCCTTGAAGCCAACAGCATCTTTTCTCTCACAAAAGAGAAATTATCAGAACTCAGAAACATTAAAAAGTTGTACTTGGGCCAGAACTGCTATTATCGGAATCCCTGCAACATTTCATTTGAAATAGAAGAAAATGCCTTCCAGGACTTAAAAAGTTTAATTGTATTGTCCCTCAAATCCAATAATTTAACTTATGTCCCCCACAATTTGCCATCCACTTTAAAAGAACTATACCTTTACAATAACATGATTCAAGCTGTTCAGGAGCACAGTTTAAATGGCCTTCACAATCTGGAAATTCTTGATTTAAGTGGAAATTGCCCTCGCTGCTACAACTCTCCATTTCCTTGTACTCCTTGTCCCCACAATGCCCCAATTGCAATCCATCCCCAAGCATTTGATTCCTTAAAACAATTAAAAATTCTGCGGCTCCACAGTAATTCCCTTCACTGTGTACCCAACAGCTGGTTTAAAAACACCAAAAATCTACAAGTGCTTGATCTTTCCCAAAATTTCCTAGCCAAGGAAATTGGAGAGGCTCATTTTTTGAATCTTATTCCCAATCTTGTAGAGCTGGATCTCTCCTTTAATTTTGATCTTCAGGTCTATTCTACAGTTTTGAACCTGTCTAAGACATTTGCCTCTCTCTCTAACCTGGAAATTTTGAGGGTCAGAGGTTATGTCTTCAGAGAACTGAATCTAGAAAATCTGTCTCCATTGCTTCATCTTAGAAATCTGACTGTGCTGGACCTTGGAACTAATTTTATCAAAGTTGCTAACCTGAATGTGTTTAAAAAATTCCCATCTCTTAAAGTCATAGACCTCTCAGTCAATAAAATATCTCCTTATTCAGGTGAAGGCAGTAATAATGGTTTCTGTTCTACCCCCAGGGCTTCAGTAAAGCACTACAGTAACCAAATAGGGCAAGAGATGCACTATTTCAGGTATGATGAGTATGGACGAGGTTGTAAGTCCAAGGACAAAGAGGCTACTTCCTTCCAACCTTTTGCTGATGAAGATTGCCTAAATTATGGAGAAACTCTAGATTTAAGCAGAAATGACATATTTTTTATTAACCCCTCTGATTTCCAACATCTCAGTTTCCTAAAATGCCTCAATTTATCAGGTAATGCCATTAGTCAAACTTTGAATGGAAGTGAATTCCGCCCTTTGGCTGGATTGAAATATCTAGATTTTTCTAACAACAGGCTTGATTTGTTATATTCAACTGCCTTCCAGGAGCTTAAACATCTAGAAATTCTTGACCTTAGTTATAACCAACATTATTTTCTGTCAGAAGGTATAACTCATATGCTCAATTTTACAAAGAATATGGCCTTTTTGAAGAAACTGGTGATGAACTGGAATGAAATTTCTACTTCTGCAAGCACGGGGATGGAAAGTCAATCTCTTCAAATTCTGGAATTTAAAGGAAATCATTTAGATATTTTATGGAGGGATGGAGATGCTAGATACCTCTCATTCTTCAAGAATTTGACCACGTTAGAGCAACTGGACATTTCCTTCAACTTTCTGGATTTTTTGCCTCCTGGTGTTTTTGAAGACCTGCCTCCAAACCTCAAGCAACTTAACTTAACCAGTAACAAGTTAAGGACTTTCAACTGGGGAAAACTACACCTTCTAAAGAAACTCAAAAACTTGGATCTTAGCAATAACCTATTGACTACTGTTCCAAGGAAGCTGTCGAATTGCTCTTCAACTATCCAGAAACTGATACTGCAAAACAATCAAATTCCAAGGCTGACTATGCACTTTCTTAGCGGTGCTTTCCAATTAAAGTACTTGGATCTCAGCTTAAACAAGATCCAAATAATTAGGAAATCTAGCTTCCCAGAGAATGTCATCAACAATCTGGAAGTGCTGCTTCTACATGGAAATCCTTTCAAGTGCATTTGTGATGCTGTATGGTTTGTTTGGTGGATCAATCAGACTGAGGTTACTATTCCACTTCTAGCCACAGATGTGACATGTGCAGGCCCAGGCGCACATAAAGGAAAAAGTGTGATTTTTTTGGATATGTATACCTGCGAGTTAGACTACTCTTATTTGATTTTGTATTCTATGTTAGCAACACTTATCCTATGTATAATGGTGTTTGCTGTCATTAACCATCTCTATTTCTGGGATATGTGGTATAGCTATCATTACTGTACTGCCAAGCTAAAAGGTTATCAGCGTTTGCTTTCAGCAAACACCTGCTACGATGCTTTTGTTGCCTATGATAAGAATGATCCAGCTGTAACTGAATGGGTCTTGAAAGAATTAGTTGAAAAAATGGAAGATCAAAAAGATAAACAGTTCAATTTATGCCTGGAAGAAAGAGACTGGCTCCCTGGGCAACCAGTCTTAGACAACCTTTCCCAGAGCATACAACTGAGCAGAAAAACCATATTTGTTCTGACAAAAGAGTACTCAAAAAGTGGTAACTTCAAGACTGCATTTTACATGGCTCACCAAAGACTTATGGATGAAAAGTTGGATGTGATTATTCTGATATTTCTACAGAAAGCATTGCAGAATTCCAGGTACCTCCGGCTGAGAAAGAGGTTGTGCAGTAGCTCTGTCCTGGAATGGCCAGCCAACCCTCAATCGCAGCCTTATTTCTGGCAATGTCTGAAAACCACTTTGGCGACAAACAGTACCATGGCCTACAACAAACTTTTCCAAGAAACTGTGTAGCTTTACCATTCCCTGAAAAATCTTTGTGTGGCATGGGGAAGGCAGGATGATGCTATCTTTAAATTTCACTTAAGTTATATTTCCAGCTTTGAAACCTTCTTTAAAAGCGATATCACATGCAAAAGTTAAATGAACATTTGGTATTGGAAATAATATATTTTTTTTTATTTTAACTTATCTCCTGTGTCAAAAAGGCTTTGTCTAACTTTATGCCAAACTGACTGTTTAAATGGCATGTACTTTATGTAGCATGCACTGTGACACAGTGGAAATAAGATGCACTACCAGCTGAAAGGCTGAGGTTTGGAACAGAATTGCACTTCCAGCTTTCATTCCAGTGAAGGCTGACAGCATCTCCTGCAGGTTGGCTCAGCTCTTTGTGAGACCACTTGCTTGACTCACTGTATTATATGGACTATTAGGAGAAATTCAGCTGTACCTTAAATTGCTGCTGTTTGGACGATTGATAGATTAGAGGTAATATCAAACAGTAGCACCAGTATGTATCTTTGCAAAACATAAACAGTACTTACTACTACGTTAATGGTAAGAACAGTCCCTAAAGTAGTTCACAGTTTACTTTGGGGAGTCAGTAAAATGTAAGTAGTATTGCCTTGGAGTTATGTGCCTATATCTGGCAAACCTGTATTTAAGCCCTCTATCCAGAGTTTAGGCAGGTCTGGCTTGCTTTCTTTTCCGTAGTGGAGAAGAATAGCTTGTCCAAGTGAGTCTTCTCATCCTGTTTGCTGTCATTGACACACATCTCAGGTTACCCAAACCCTTTCTCTCTTCACAGGTTCCAGCATTTATACAAATTACACCTCTTGTCTTAAGAGAAGAGTGGCTGTCTTCACCCAAGTTCTCTGAATCTGTGCATCTAGAGCAGTAATACATGTGTGGTACTTATGCAGTAATACAAAACTGAATAGAGACACTTGGTCACATATAACAGTAGTCAAAGATAAAACAATTTAACATTCTGGGTTTGTTGATTAATGGTAAAAGTTGGGGGGGTTGGAAAAATGGTCATCTTATGATTATATTTTGTAAGAAGTATCAATATATAAACAAGAGCTAAAGCTGACTTCTTGGCCTTCCATGTTTGTAATCCCATGAATACAGCATTTCTACAAAGAGGAGGAGGATTAATTCCAGTGTCTGGGCCAGATTCTAGGTAACAGAACTACAGAGGGAATCTAGACAGCTGAAGACTGAGTACAGCTGCTTCTACCTTCTTCCTAGCTGCTGAGAGTCATGGATATGCATTGCTGAAGTCTAGTTGTTTTGCTGTAGAAGTACCTATATGACTTTCAGAGAATGGGAAACTATAACATACATATTTATATATTAAACACACTGTGTTCACGTGTATGCGTACACATGTACACATCCATCTATCTATCACCTAAAGTGTTTTTGCAATCCATTTATGAAGAGTAAGGCGTTATCATTATCCTTTTATGAAGGGTAAGTTATTATCATTATCATGTACATGTACATTTTTGGAAAGAGGAAGATTATAGGAAAATATGAAAACAAAAATGTTCAAGTGATAAACCGGTAAGATACCTGTGTAGAAAAGTTTACCAGTTTGGGGTGCCATACTTCAAGAAGGATGTTGACAGACTCGAGAGGGTCCAGAGGAGGGCTACTCGTATGGTTTGGGGCTTACAGGGCAAGCCCTACGAGGAGAGACTGAGGGACCTGGACCTCTTCAGCCTCCGCAACAGAAAGCTGAGAGGTGATCTTGTGGCTGCCTACAAATTAATTAGGGGGATGCAGCAAGGGATCGGAGATGCTCTGTTCACCAGGATGCCTCTTAGGGTAACAAGGAACAACGGTCATAAACTAACAGAGAGCAGATTTAGGCTAGATATCAGGAAAAACTTCTTCACGGTAAGGGTGGTTAAAATTTAGAATGGGCTTCCAAGGGAGGTGGTGCTCTCCCCTACCTTGGGGGTCTTTAAGTGAAAGCTGGATAGGCATCTGGCTGGGGTCATCTGACTCAGCACTCTTTCCTGCCCAGGGCAGGGGGTCAGACTTGATCTGTTGAGGTCCCTTCCAACCTTAGCATCTATGAATCTATGAACCTTTGTGGATAAGCACAAATGCTTTTCCTCTTGCTCCCCACCTTTTCCCCTTAAATGCAAGAACACTTGAGCAAGGTTTATTAAAAGTATAATGGATAGTAAAAAATATAACGGATAATAAATACCAAAAGGTTGCACTAGATAGCAGCAGTAAAGCATATGAGGTGTCACAATATTCATAAGGGAATATTGTCTATCAGCTTCTCCCACAAAAATCCCCCATGCCCCCTTCCACAGCAGTCCCTACATGTGATGCAATCTCCTATTTCTGGGCAGAGGGAAAGGGGCAGAGTTGAGAAAATTCATGTAGTGCTGTGTGCTCCTTGCTCCCTTCACATACCAATGATGAGGATGAAAGAAGATATTTATGGTTCCACCTGCTTTGGGCTAGTATGGCCTAGTCCTCCATCCTTGGATCTGTTGCATCACTTCAAGGGAAGAATAAATGAATTTCCTGCACTTTTCCCTTTACTCAGTTGAGATGGAGGCCACAGTAGTCTGTAGTAAGTATGTCCATGAGAATGCAAACAAGCGTGATATTTCATAAAAGTTGGCTAAGGCTCTGTCAGTAATTCCCAGGCACAGCTTCTGGGCACTTGGTGGATTGGAAGCAAAAACCTAGGGTGGCTGGGTGTCAGCATGCTTATGGTATGGTGAAAGTGTGGAGAGCCAGGGCAGTTGCAAGTATGTGGGAAATGTAGTCCTAGCCCTCCCTCACTAAGCTATTCATATCTCCTGAAAACCAAAAGTTCTGCTATGGTGTGAACTGAAAAGTGATCATTGCTCCATTCTAAGACAAAACATTGAACACAATCAACACAGGCTCAGCTTGTCTGTGCAATTAGGCATTACGTAAATCTCAGCCTTCACATGGAAACACCTTTTATGTCACCTGCTCAACAAATATATAGCTATGAGGAAAAGAAAAGATGGAAATGTCAAAGTATTCCTTATATTCTTCCCTTCCTTTCTGCTTCCTACTGGACTTCTTGGAACACTTGTGCAACTGACGGTCTGTGTGTTATGACCCTCTTTTCAATTTGTAAATGTGGACGTTTCATTTACTACAGAATTTTCCAATGTGGCAAGCATTTTACTTGTCACCATGATTTTTCCATTCAGTTACAACATGTTAAAAATAAAAAGTGGGATAGGAGGAGAGGGACTGCCATGTATCTTTCAGTTTAAGCCCAGGTGAAGATTAGAGCTAAAAAAAGACCAAAGAAAAGAAAAAAGTACTCCTTATGTCCCTTCTTTCTTCCTCCTGTCTTGCAACTGGATTGCTACAGTGATTTGGTGATGAGTTGCCAGCCCAGCTAGATGAAGTAAGCATGCATGCTCTTTGAACTATTGTTTCTGACTATCCTCAACATAGACACATGGAAAATTAGCTTACATTTAGTCCACACTGTGCAAGATATGTTTGCAAGCATTAGCTCTAAAGACTTATAAACATATACACAAGGTTACAACTGCCAAAGTAAACTAGCTGGTGGGTGCAGGTCCAGTATTAACACATGCTTTAGGAAAAAAAGGAAAACTGTATACGTTTGTGCAATGGAGTGGTAATACAACCTGGAACGCCTTAAATGCTTTAGAACTTCAATAGGTGAGAGAATCTAGTACAGAATTCCCATAACAGTGGAAAAGCATCCACTGAACTAATTGCTTTAATTATGTGAGGTTCCATAGTTTCATAGCTGGTAGGGTCAGAAGGGAGCTGAGCAGATCATCAAGTCCGACACCCTGCCATGGCAGGAAAAAGTACTGGGGTCAAAGTTCCAAGTCCTGGAACTTGCTTACCTCTGTTTTTAATCTGGGTTTTCATTGTATTTAATTTCAAGCTACTCTACTAAGGCCCTCAAATTTTATCTTTGCTCCTAAATGCTTCATTATTGTACACATTTTGATCTTTTGAAGCCCCTGGGTCTCTGTGTGAGACTTGTGACAGTCTTGTCCAAAATGACTGTGCAGAATGGTATTTTAGGGCCTCTGAGCAACATTTCAGTGGACAAACTTCTCATACAGTTAAACGTTTATTATTTCTTTGGAAAGATCCTAGCCAGATATTGAAGAAATAAGATGCCTTTTTTCAGCCTTATATGGTCTGATATATGAGCATACATATTGCGATGGCTTACTAAAGTTATCAAGTTTCTACAGTAATTATTAAAACTATATGGGAGTGCCCTTATATACCTTGCCTCTGGTGTAACTTTTCTACACTATTATAGTGTTGATTGGAAATATATCTTCTGTTCCTTGATTAAATTGTATGACCCACCATGATTTAACTGATTACTAAAATGCAGCAGCAAAGAGTAAGTTATGAAAGAGTTCATCTTCTTCAACTGGCAGTATATATATATATATATATGCCCCGAATAATCTTGTCTTTATTTCTTAAGAAAGTACAGGGGGAAACAGAGGCACTGTGTGATTATGTTCTATTTGGGTTGGCCTGTGAAAGTGCTTTCAGATATTATTGTGAAGTTAAAAAGGAGGAAGAAAGACTTTGTGTGAGAGTGTTTCAAATGGAACAAGCAGTTAGGCAACAAGACACCAGAAATAGAAATCATACCACTTGTTGTCTTGTCCTCAACATTTCCTGCCTCCTCTTTTGCTGAATCTTGCTTAAGAAGGGATCTGAATCTGAAAATAGGAGCTATGGGAGAGACCAGGAAAAACAGAAATTTATGTCTACATTTCTTGCTGACTTTTAATTATTTTTTCATAGAAATGTTCATCCATGCATCTCATATTACCCTGGATTTTGTCATTGCCTTTTTTACATATGAGAAACCTGGGACAGAGTTGTTAAATTATTTCACAGGGAAATGAAATGAAGACTCTGAAGCGCATATGTGAGGCAGAAGGAGGCACTGTTGAATTCTCTGACTAATCTTTTCTCTGATGATGCCATCAAGAAATTTACCCCCCAAATCAAAATCTTTTTTTTAAATGGGGAAACATCCCTGCTCAAGATATGAGTTTTTAATACTAAGAATTCTTGGCAGAGTATCTGCTAATTTTAAATTGATGGATTTTTCTTTCCATTTATTTTTCCATCTTTTAACCTGTTGAATTTAGACTTCTGATTTTTGAGGAAGTGAAGGACATTAAAAAAAATGTTTTGCCAGTGCACTTTCATAAACATTCTGAGAAAATGAAGCTTTAAAATATATCCCCTCTCACACATTTCCCTCTCATTTTTAACGAGATGTAGGAGTAGGTACATTGTTTTCCTACAGCTGCAGAGGTATAAGTTTCAGCTTTCCTTTTGGCTTGTGTGAAACGTAATCAACTCAGTCAAGCCTGCTCAGCTCAGCTCAGCTATAAATATATATACCTTGTCATTTAGGCTGGAAAATTGACAGTAGCCAGGCAGCATGCTTGTCAAGCCATTCTCCTTTATGCTGTTGGCTACAAGATTTGGCATACATTATCCACGTAGCCCAATGAGCTGCAAGGCTAGGGTGGACTTTACATTTCTTTGAGTCATCTTCAAAGCAATAGCCATCAGTTAGTGTAAAGCTCTATATTTGTAAAATGGATGAAATTGGGTCAAATATCAACCTCAGAATAAATTTCTCTGAATAATTCACATTCATTTAAAAAGTTAAAATACCAGCCTCATAGTCCTAGCTAACTGCTTTACTAATGCCATACCAATGGCAATAATATCTGGGGATACCTGACATACATCCTACTGCTGTATTCTGCAAGAATATTTCTGGATAAGAAGGAATCTAGAAGCACTTGCTGTTTAAGTACCAATTGATTCTTTTTTTTATATACATTATATTCTGCAGAGGTGCTTATTAAGCAGTTGCTTGTTGTAACTTCTCCTTCAAAACTAGATTTTTTTCTCTGTTTTCTTAAGTCTCTTCCACTTTTTGTTTTACGCATTGAATAAGCTGCTTTTGCATTGAAACTTCCTAGTGGAAACATTTCTTTAAACAGAAAATGAAGAAAAAGAGATTTAAGGAAGCAAAGAGGTTGTTAGTTTTCATTTTCATTCTCTGTCTGTTATGTAAGACAGCACAACTCCATAGTGTTTCAGACCTGTGAGTCTATGAAAGAAAGCGTTCCTGTAGAAAAAAGGAATGATATGCTTTGCATGTGAAGAAATAGATGGTGCTTTTTCTTGTTCTGTTTGCTTGATTGTCTCCATAGACTCCATGCTGCTTGAGAAACTCAATTGCTTTTTTGTGTTCCTGTATTGTCTATGCCTGTGGTTCCCAATCTGTGGTATGTGCACCACCAGTGGTACGCAGACAACCTGTCAGTGGTACGCAGTAGCAGAAGATGAGGGTGCTCAGGGCATTTGTGCCTGGTGCAGGTGCCCAGTGGGGTGTGGCTCTGACCAGAGCTGCACATAGCAGTGAGAGGCACAGCCTCTGCCAGGCCATCTGTATTGCCAGTGCTCCCTATGCGCACGTGCAGCTCTCACACTCACTGGGCATGGGAGGGAAGCCCCACATACTGGAACTGGCTGCCTTCCCTGCTGGGGCTGCATGGCACAGGGGGGAAGCTCCAGGTGCCTTTCCCTGGGGGGTGTGGAAAGCAGCTAGCTCCAGCATGCAGGGCTTCTCTCCCATGCCTGGCAAGTACGGGGAGCATGGGCGATATAGATTGCCTGGTGGAGGTTGTGCCCCTCGCTGCAATGTGCAGTGCTGGCCAGAGCTGTGCCCCACTGGGTGCCCTGAGCACCCCCGCTTCGTGCTGCACCATGAGGGGAATGCAGGGAGTCCCCACACACCCCTTCCCTCTTTCACACCCCACAAGCCCCACACACCCACTCCCTGTCGCCACAACACCCCACAACTACTCAATCTCCCAACATGCCCTGTGCTCCCCCATACATACAGCCACACCTCCTCACAAACCTCCCACACACCCAACCATACACCCCGCCCCCCCATGCCCCACCTAGTCGTACTTAAAGGTTGTGTCATTTTTATTTGGTGGTGCACAATCTGTCAGAGTTTGGGAACTGCTGTTTTTTTACCTTTTTGAGTAGATGAAGCTAAGGATGTGATGCAAAAGCTAAGATTATCAAAAAAATTTCTGGTCTCTGTCCTTCTTGACAGAAAATGAAATGCCAAATCCCTCGTATAGATGTTGTATGTTCTTTTAGTAAATCTTAACCCCTGCCCTCCCTCTCCAAAGGAACTCTTCTGTCCCAGACTCCCATGAACCCCCTCCAGTAGCATGAGGTTCCCTATAGCCTTCCTGTCTAGCTTTTTAGTCATACAGATTGAGAGAAGAAATGTCTATGGAATAAGCTTACTATCTTTGAAATCTAATCATCACCTAGAGCCCTCCTGTAAGACTAGACAAAGGAAATGGGACCCAGCCTGCCGCACTCTCCTAGGAACTTGGGCACAAGCATAAGGAGAAGGCATGGGCCTCTGCTGAGCCCCATCAAACAGCATGATGATATCGCTAGAATTAATGTTTTGCTGTGCAACTCTAGGCACATATAATGGACTTGTTCATAGGGCTCCTGCATCTTCAAACAGCTAAGGAAACAGGTTATGCCCCACTGCCAATATGAATAATATTGATAGGTTTCTGGTTTACTAGATTAGCTCAGGGTATGGAGAGATGAGAAAGTAATGGCATAGGGACTAACTACAGAGGGTGTCTGGAAAACATTTTACCATAGAAAGGGATTTTCCAAGGTTTTGCTAATATTGTGGAATATGTCTTGGAACAGAAACTACACACAAGTAAGTAACCTTGTAACCTAATTTTTGTGATCCATCTTTCTATTTCCTCATTCAATTGTTGGGCAACACCATTTAAGCAAAAGAGTAAGAGTGAAGGCATGAGACTACTGGTATGCTCTTCCATGTAGGAAATGTGGTGGTAAGTAACCAGTTACTACAAAAAACTAAATAACAGATCAAAGAAACTGAGTAAAGACTCCATTATGGTGTTGCTGCTTTACAATGCATTGCAAGGACCTTACATGGGCTTCCAACAACAGACTCTGAAATTCTACACCTGCTGTCACTCCCAAGCTCTTTGCTTCTGGTGTGCTTAAGAGCAGCAGCCGGGGATGCCCCCAGGGTGGCTTCATTGCCTCATTTGCTGACAAGCATGTACATGCCTCTTGCAGCATCACAAACCAGTTTCAGATGCCACAAGAGGCACGCTGCAAATAAAAAAATGTTCCCCGTGCTGCATATTTACAGTATGGGCTCAAAATGTGATGGCTGGATATCCAGGTATGAAAAAAAAACCCAGGGGAAAAAAGCAGGGCAGGGCACAGTCGTGCACTGTGCCCTGAGGTAACCAGGAAGCTGGTCCTCTGGAGAGAGACTCTGATTTCTGGACAGAGCATCTCTACATGCTTCTGCTGCCCCAGCACATGGGGCTTGCACCCTTAGCGTGCTGGGGCAAGCAGAAGCGCAGCAAGGATCAGGACCCAGACACTGTCGGGGGTAAGCAGGGGCTGTGGGGGAGATGTGCTTGTGTGGGGGGACTGTGGGGTGCAGTTGTGTGTGGGTGCAGGGGGATTGGTTGGGGGGGGTGTCCCCCACAGGGAGCACAGTCCCCCCATCCCCACAGCAGCAGCAGCTATAGGGTGCTTGGGGCCTGCTGCTGCCAGCTCCCCCATGGCATGGCACAGCCCTGATCGCTTCAAAGCTGGTGCTGCCTATCGTGGGTGTGCGGGCTGGGCCCTCCAGGGGGCTGCATCACACATCCACTCTCATCACACCACACCACACCCTGTCCCACCCCCTCCTACAAACCCCACATCTCTTTATTACACACCCATTGTGCCCACCTGCAGGCAAGATGAGACTTGCTGGCAGGAGCTGTGGGTGCATGGGCAGCTGTTCCCACATCCTGGTCAGTGAAGGGTAGGGCTGTGCTAGGCCTTGGACAGAGCTTCAGATCCAGAGAAGCTTTGGTCGCTTCAGGGTCCAAAGCAGCATGTCTAGGTAGAAGTGCTGGCCTCATTAGGTTCCCCAAAGTGGTTCGGAGCTGACACAGTCAGTCCCACAAGCACCTATGGCACGAGTTTTGCCTGTCAGCAGGTAGGGCCCCAGAACCGACCTCCTCAACAGCTGCACCAACCCCCTCAACAGCTGGCACATGTCGTGGCCTGAGCAGGGGCTACCATCCCTGCAGCTGTCACCCTACTGTGCCTTAACACACACAGGATGACCCATGTCATGAGTTTTGCTTGTCCACAGCTTGAGGTGAAGTCCCCCCAAACCCCTGTACTGATCTTCTTGAAACTTGGCAGATTTTGTGGCCTCACCAAGGGCCACCGTCCCTGCAGGTTTCACCCCCCTGTGGTGTAACACACAACCCTGACATGTGTTTGGCTTTCAAGAATTTGGGGTACAGTTCCCCCCAAGCCCCTGTACTGATCTTCTTGAAACTAGCAGTTTTCATGATCTCAGCAGAGGCTACCATCCCTGCAAGTTTCATCCAAATCAGACAAAAAACAACAAAGTTATAGATATTTCATTGATTCTCCCATTATACCCTATGGCTGGATCTCCGAGGTGGCTCCTAAGCTTCGAAGCCGCTTTGACCAGCTTGAGGTGGAAACCCAGTCCAGAGCTCCAGATTGGATCATTGCCATCCGAAGCAGCTGGATTTGATGCCGGATTGTATCACTGCTGACTCGCACAGACCTAATGAAGGGGTCAGGGGGAACTCTAATTGTTCTATGATAAGAAAACCAAAAGCAAACAGTAAAACATATAGATATTTATAATTTATTTTATTGTAATGATAGAGACACTGGTAGGCTTCCAAATTGCTCTAAAATTGTAAATATATCAATAAAACATTGCCCATCTGATCTATCTTTCTCTCTCCCTCTCTCTTTCTCTCTATATAGTGGTCTTTTGTTTTAATTGTGGAAGAACATGGGTTCGGGGTATTTAAAAGAGTGAATTTAGGCTTTTTTATCAGAGATTTTGCATTTTTTAAATAGGGGCCATCAGAATTCCTGCTAGGGAGGCAAGAGGCAGGACCTAGGCAGAGGAGCCTGCTCAGGGCTGGCATCCGGAACCCGGCTGGCGGTGGCTGACCTCCTGACGACTTGGGGCCAGGGGGACATGCTTTGACAATTCAAATCAGGCCACCACATTGAGAACATCTTCCAGGCAATACCTGCCCAGATTGCAGGGTGGTAGCATAAATGGCAGTAGTGCCACACAAAGGCCAACTGTGCAGCCACAGCCCACTGGCAGCTGGCCCAGAGGTGCTGATGCTTCTGCTCTGGCTGTGCAGTCCCCAGCTGGGTCTGGCAGGCATGCAGCCTTGAGGCCACATGCCCTTGCAGGTGGCAGCAGGTCACAGCCAGGCAGGAGCCCCCACTGCCAGACTGCTGCAGTGGGTAAAGGGTGCAGGGAACTCTCAGGGCTGCTTCAGCAGTCCAGCCAGCACAAGGGGTAGTGTTCCCGGATACCAACTGGCCAGGCCCCAGAAGCTCCTGAGAACAAGTAGCCATGAACTGCTTGCCAGGGCAGTTTTTTATAGTGCTGGGGCCAGCACAGGGATCTTTAATCCCCACAATCAATATCTTTAATCCCCAAATAGTTCACTTTATACTTAAACAATAAATTCTAGTGTTTGCTTCACACTTCCTGTACCTAGGGCATCCTGCAGTCTTTAGTTTATTAATTAAATCTAGGAAAGCCTTCAGTTACTCCATTTCTGTTGTGATGTATGGTAATGATATTGTGGACAAAACTTGAAAATGGAGACCAGTAAATGTGATTGATATGCTTGTCAAACATGAAAGAACGTTGCATACAATCAAGTTTGGTATGGACAATTGATACCATAGTTTTCTGAATTTTCTAAGCCAAGACCTCTGGCAATTGAATGAGAGATGCAAATACAAAAGAATGTCTTCTTTAAACATAGCACTGGTGAATGATTGCTTTCTCCAAAACAGACTGGTTAATTTACTCTGCAGAAATAGTGTGATATGTGGTTGTATTTGTATTGGCACCCTTAACAGAGCTGTTTGCCCCCTCCTAGGTCAGACATATAGTATAACACAACTACTACATCAAAATTAGGGTATATGAATGCATTGCTTAATGTTTATAAATACCTCTGCTTGTACAGGAAAGTACTGCCTGTAAAGTAGTGTTGGCTTATAATAATGTGACATGAAATAGAGCTCAGCAGGTTGAATCTGTCTTCTTTTTGCAAGAAAAAGTGCAGGAAATGATTTACAATGTTCTGGACTACAATTATTCAGGCAGGTAACGCTTTCCCTCTCAGGAGTAGAACCCTATAAGCAGACAATACCTTTTAGGCAGAGAAATAAGAGATAACAGTTCAAAGATATTAAGGCCAGTAGAGGATGTGATTATACTATCTGATTTCTTGCATAACATCACCCACATAGTTTATTGTTGTCAGCAGCAGCAGTCCCTTGATACAAGGATGTCAGAGTAAATAGGAAAGTCATTGGTGAGCCTATAAATGAGTGAGGAGCCCAATCTGAGATCTGCGTGTTTGGCTACAGATGTAGTAAATAGTTCTGGGAGGAAGCAACAGATCCTGGTGATGTCAGGTCATAATTCTTTCACTATGTCTCTCTTGTCTATCTGTCTCCATAATGAGGCAAGTTTGCTTGAAATGATCAATGTCATGTTGTACATCACAACACCACTGGGTCAATTCATTTCTTGACTCTCCCAAGTATTGATGTGAATATTGCATTTCTGCAGATTGGCCTTCAAGGTGAACTTGAATTTCTTCTTCAGTCCACCTCTAGAACAGTAATCTTCAGTGAGTCAAGACTATAGGACCTGCTTTGGGAGTCAGTTGTGAGGCATCCTTATGACATGTCCTGTCCAACCAGGCTGGGGCTATATAAACATGGCTTTAATGGTGGTGGCATTTGCTTGAGCCTGAACATTGGTGTTCATTCTTGTGTCATTCTTGTGTCCAATTATTATGGAATATTTTCCGAAGGCATCACTGATGGTAACATTCTGAAGCTTTCCAGTGTTTCCAAAACGCCATCCAATTTTCACACCCATACAGCAGCATGGGAATGACAACAGCCTGGTAGATGAGAAGTTTGAGTTGGTTCCTGATATTGTGCTCATCAAACAGTTTCAGAGATGTCCAAAGGCAACACTGGCATATTTTATCCAATGTTGAATATGTTTACCTTTTGAGAAAAATGGCTGCTCAGATAGAAGAAATGCTCAATGTTCTCCAAGGACTTCCCTCTAATTGTATTATGTGGAGGAGCTACTGGTTGGTTTGGGTTTCATACAACAGTTCTTAAATAAAGTCCAAAGAGTTTTTAGCTGGAGGATATATTTTACTAAGGCATCTGAATTTAATTGATGAACTTTAAGTAATAGAGAATCCACCACATAACTCTCACTGTTTAATTTTTTTTAAAGAGTCTTCTTCTTTCCAGTCAGCATTAAACAGATCAGTTTTAACTTTCTTTTCTAGACTAAAGAACACTCTTCTTTCAGAATTTCCCCCTGATTTTGGCATTTATAAGTTGATACTAATAGGTTCTTATATGTTTTCCATGCTAAGCAGCACCTTGTTGAGACATGCCTCCTTGTTTTGTGTACTACCTCCTAAACTGGAAGCAGTTCAGCTGCATTTTCAGGTGGTGCTGTGCTTGGCTAATTGACTCAGATCTATTCACGAAAGCTTCTTAAACTGAAACTAGAAAACTCAACCCCTAGCTTAATGATTCTTGTCCAGACAATGCTGCTAAACCATGAAAGGGAACCATGTCTATTCTTCCTTGTCTCAAGAAAGCATCATCAATGCTCATAGAATCATAGAAAATTAGGGTTGGAAGAGACCTCAGGAGATCATCTAGTTCTACCTACTGCTTAAAACAGGACGATCCCCAACTATAGCATCTTAACCAAGGCTTTATCTACTCAGGTCTTAACCTTTATTCCACAACCTCCCTGGGTAGCCTGTTCCAGTGCTTTATTACCTTCTTAGTGAGAGAGTTTTTCCTGGGTGCATCTGCATGTTTATTAAGATGCTTTTTCTAATGCATGTTAAATTTAGTACCTCCAATGTAAGGTGCTAAAGAAATGTGCATGATTTTTAAGTGATGCTTAATGCGCAGTAGCCTATATTACTGTGCACTAGCATAATTGCACTTTTTGATGTGACACTTTAATGCACAGTAAAATTGGCTATTGCATATTAAATTATGTGTAGATGAACCCCATGATATCTAATCTAATCTAATCTAATCTAATCTAAACTTGCCTTGCTGCAATTTGAGATCATTGCTCCTTATTTCAAGTTATCTGCCAACACTGAGAACAGTTTATCTCTATCCTCTAGCCATTTTTGTTGCCCCCGTTGCACTCTCTCCAATTTATCTACATTCTTTCTGTAGGAAATGTCCCAAACTGGACAAAGTACTCCAGATGTGACCTCAACAGTGCCAAATAGAGGGGAATAATTCCCTTCCCTCGATCTGCTGGCAACACTCGTACTAATGCAGCCCATTATGCTGTTAGCCTTCTTTGCAACAAGGGCACCCTGATGTCTCATATTCAGCTTATTGTCCACTGTAACCCCCCAGGTCCTTTCTGTAGAGCTGCTGCATAGCCAGTCAGTTCCCAGTCTGCATAAGTGCATAAGATTATTCCATTGTAAGTACAGGACTTTGCACTTGTTCTTATTGAACTTCATGAGATTTCTTTTGGTCTAATCCTCCAATTTGTTGAGGCCTCTCTGAATTTCAGCCCTAGCTTCCAGTGTATCTACTACTCCCCCACAGCTTGGTGTCATCCGCAAACCTGGTGAGGGTGCACTCCATCCCATCTTCCAGATTGTTGATGAAGATATTGAACTGGATCCAGGACTCCCCCATGAGGCACTCCACTTGACATTGGCTGCCAACTAAACTTCAAGCCCTTTGAGCCTGATGATCCAGCCAGTCTTCCATTCACTTTACCGCCAGTACATCCAGCCCATATATCTTTAGCTTGATTGCAACAATGCTGTGGGAGACAGTATCAAAAGCCAAGCCAAGACAAATCAAGATCTTTAGCAGATTATGCTGGGAACATTGCCTCTGACTGGAAATAAGCTTTTAAGTCTTCACTGCCTTCCAAAATAGCTAAGGCTAATGACCTTTATTTCTTCCATATATATTTGTCTCTCCTTTATTGTTATTTTTTATTTGTTAGTTCATTATGGTTTTTTTTACTTTTCTATTTCTCTCTAATTATACTCATTCTCTTTCATTAACTCCTGAAAACTCATAGCAATAGCCCTTTTTTTTTTTTTATACAGTAGCTCTTTCC
>NW_005842029.1:187777-206844 GCF_000455745.1 Alligator sinensis | reverse complement strand
CTGAAGAATCCCAAACTATTTTATAGAGAATAAAGAAATACAATACCTACCCTGCTTTAGCAATATTACGTTATGATTTCACAGGAAGGAAAGTTAAAAATAACTTGTAATAAAATGGAATGATGAGTTTACGTAGGCAGAATGTAACTAACTAGGAAAAGGAATGTATCTCATTTCTACTCTTGCGAAAAACATGCCATGAGACATCTACTTGACAGTAGTTTTCCCCCTGACCAGATAGATACGTTATTGCTATTACCTAACTTTTCAGTCTTTGGAACCTCACAGTCATTTCCTGCTTTGTGGGACTTTTGCAAAAGAAAAAGAAAAAAACAATAAAACAAGACAAACAAAACAACTTGTCTGAATGTTAATCCTACAATAGTTATATCCTGTTTAGCTCTAGCAATCCTTGTCTTGGATTTGTTTCAGATGGAGAGGTCTCTCATGCTAAGCCCTCAGTATGAGATGTTTATGTACACATATATATGTGTATGTATATATTAAGTAAGAGGAAGCTGGACTTTTGTGGCATTCTACAGTCATGTAGAGGACATATTCTTACATTAGTTCATACAGACATTTTCTTTGCTGCTGTACTCCGTAAGAGCCATCAAACTAGATGCTATCATTGAGTCTTCATTTCTGCAAGTAAGTGACTAAATCCTTCTGTTAAATTATTAATTTCTGGATTACTTGAACACAAACATTTTACTAACTTTTTCTGTAGTGTATGTGTTGTCAGGAGGTAGTTGTAGGTGAGATCGTGATGTCTGGAAATCATTATGGGGGAGTTATGCATGCTGAATCCATTTTTGATAGACCACTTTCCTCCTGATTTTAATACAGATGATCTACAGTTAGGGATGGACAAGTAATTTCAACTCAGTTGCTTTACTTCAGCATCAGGAAGGGAAATCCACCTTGGCTCAACCAACACAGAATGTTTTTCAGTGAAATGCATCAGTTCAGATCACACCAAAGCATTTGAATCCTTTAAAAATCTTTTTAGACAAAAATGCAATTTCAAAATTAAGTTAGAAATGTGTTTTGTGAAAATATTTTTTACATTTCTGAAATGAAATACTGTGGATAGAAAATGATGAAATGACATGTTTTAACCTTTATTTTCCCCCAAGTCCTTACTCATGGCTTGCCTAAGGAGACTATTTGCCTCATTTTACCTAATTTCTTAATAATTTTGGGCCCTTCATAACTATGTTTTTGGGTGAATTTACTATTGATAAAAAATCATCTAACTATATTTGTAGTATAATATCTAGCTTCCATTGGTAGTACTCAACCAATATGTAGTGTCTACTTAATTCAGGCTGTGTACATGCACAGGTACATATGTGTATAAGAAACAGGTGGGGCATCTTTGAAGGCCTTCTATACAGTAATTGTGCTTTTAACCACAAAGGGGACAGAAAATTAAACTCTAAAACTCTCCTTGAGCCATTCCTTAGAATTCTGATATATATGGAAATAAGAGAATTTGTCTTTTTCAGGAGTAGTAGGAGGTTTGTCCTTTAAGATCTGTAAATACTAAGGGAACTGCTGATGATGCTAAGCAATTTGTTTGGACACCATTTAACAGAGATTTAAAAAAATGAGTTTCTCATGCAGACTGATTTTCAAAATAGTGCAAAGGGAGCTGAAGAATGACCAGTGCTTTTGAATATCAAACAAGCACCTTTCTGACTTTTTGGAGGGTGCAATATAGGTTTAGTTTAAGAACGACAAATAGACATAGGTACCTGGCTCCCATGTTAGGCACTTACATCTGAACATTCAGATCTCCAAGCCACCCTCTAAACAAGGGATAGGCAAAATGCAGCCCACAGGCCAGATGTGGTCCACCAGGTCATTCTATCCAGTCCGCGGTGCCCCTAAAAAATTTAGAAAATTAATATTTATCTGCTCCTGGCTGCCTGCCATGCAGCCCTCGATGGCTTGCCAAAACTCAGTAAGTAGCACTCTGCCCAAAATAATTGCCCACCCCTACTCTAAACTTTGAAGGCATTCAATTTCTGTAGCCATCTAAGCTCCACCAGAAAGGTCCCCTATCTTTCTGCTGCTGAACATGGGTACATGTACACTCAATGTTTTACTGTGCAGAAGACTAATTTGCTGTACAGTAAATCATCACTGTTTACAAGTGTACAGCAATTCATTTTGGTTCAGCCAACACAGAATTTGGGGCACAGTAGACTAATTCAGTGCACAGCTGGATAGTTCCATCATATACTATCTAGTGGTATCTGGCAGTGCAGAAAATTACTGTGCTTAAATGCATGTGTAGACAGTGTTGTCGGGATTAGTTTACTATTTAGTCATATTAATTGCACATGTAGATGCACCCACTGAGCCCTGGCAATGAAGAACTGTTCAGGTGCTTAAGCCTTACCATGACTCACCACAAACTAGGTGTTCTTCCACCTATCTTACCAAGAGGGGCTGATCTGGTGGACTTATTTTGAGAATGCCTATTGGTTCAGGTCTTGTGTGACGGTGGCTACTGAAGGATCCACCTTTTTCTAACCAAGACTCACCTGGTTTCATATTCATCTCATCCATAATTTGGGGTAGGAATGTTATCTCCTAATTAATAAGAGACTACCTTGACTTTTTTGGTGTTTAACTTTCCCTGTGGAACACAAGACGGATGTAGGCAGCAAACTCAGACCTGTGGATTCCAGTATGCAGTCAGGCCAACATTTAGATAGTTCTATGCTGAGCCTAATTCTCCTTTGTGAACCCAACCCATCTCTAAGCATTCATTTTGGACGTCTTTGCTTTGAAGGCTTTGTACCACTGTCAGCAACTTCTGTGGGAGTTTCCTTAGTACGCACTAAATAAAACCTGAAATGTGGCAAGCTTCAAGATTTGACTTCCCTGAATATAGTTTTCGAATACATATTTTTATTGCTAAAGATGAATTAAAAAAAAAATCAGTTTCTCTAACATTTAATTGGCTCTATTGATTTTACCCTTTCTCTAAGGCAAGGGTGTCAAACATGAGGCTCACAGGCAGGATCTGGCCTGCAGAGCCCCATTATCTAACCCTTGGTGACACCCATTTTGTGAGCTGGACCATCCCCTTGTGCAGTGTTTTAGACACATGCTCAAGGGTTGGGGATGCTCCTAGGCTTTGCCACTTATGGTACTTGCTCAGGCTGGGTCTTGGGCTGCGTTGCCCATGGTACTCACTGGGGCTAGTCCCAGGCTGCATTACATGTCCTACCCATTCAGGCCAGAATCCTGGATCGGGCTGGGTAATTATTGCCTGAGTGTTCTATACATGCTGATTTAAAGTGCTTTAGCCAATTTAAAGGTGCATTAAGGGAGCAGGTCTATATGTGTACACTCTTAATCACCTTAAACATGGAGATTTAGGGCTATTCACACCTAAATGTGATACCTGCTGCAGGTATCAAATTTTACATGCAAAAGCAGGTATCAAATTTAGGTGCAAATAGCTAAAGTGCCTTAACACATATGTAGAAGCAGTAACATGCATTAACACTGTATATTTCAACTGGCTTGTGAATAACTTTAGTCCCAAGTTGGTTCACACACCATGTTAATGAACCTTAGTGTGTACACATGTAGATGCACCTATATTGCCTTTAGGAACATTTGGCAAATGGACATTAAGCTTAGGCATGTATAAAAGCACATGTAGACATGCTCCCTGTGCTGGATCAGGCATGTGGAGGCATAGGAGTTCATAGGCCCAATCTGTGGGTTCAGATGAATTTGATACCCCTGTTCTAAGGGTATAACTATTCCCATAGCACATTAATAGAATTTCCCCACCCCACTCCTCTTGGCCTTTCCAAGCTAATATTAATGTGTTTTTCTAAACTTACCAGATTTTCTCAAATATAAGATGACCCTGGAAATTAGATTCTATATATGGAAAATTTATAAATGTTATATAGTTTTCTAGGTATAGCATCTAATTATTGGAGGTTTTTTTTTAATTTACCAACCACTGTTACAGCAGAAAAAATACATATGTGGTAGTCATACCATCTGCCCCTCCTTCCTCTCTGCAGTCCCCTCTCTCCTCCTCACTGTCAGACCCGGCTCTCCCTGAGCACATGGAAGTAAGGAACAAATTTGAAAAAACTGACTTTGAAATATACATAGCTGTAGCAATTTGCGTGTAGTACCCATAGACTTAGTTCACCCAAATATTATGCAATTTTTTTAAACTACTGCAAGTTTTATCACAGACACTCTATCAGCACACTTTTAAGTAGCACTTTTGCACTTACTTAGAAAGCATATAAACTATGCATGAAATTAGTCCAAAGCCAAAAAGGTCATGTTTTACTATATAGTTCATTGGGCTGGGCCGCACCAGAGTCAGCAGTATTTCAGTCCATGGTGACTCCACAGCTCAGCACTGCTCAGTATATATGTGTACTCCAAATATTCCCCACAAGGGATCCATGTGCTAATTAGCACCGCCCCTTCCCCACCCCCCCCATGACTGGAACCAGGTGTTCTTTTTATGAGTTCTGGGATACTCCAAAAATGTATATGCAGAAGAGGCACAGGGCAACCTGATCTGGTCTCACCTCATGGAGGGCAGGGCCACACTAATTACACATAACAGGCTGAGAGAGAAGCCAACAGAAGGATTATGAGTAAACTGTTTGATACCCCATTTGGTAATGTTTGCCAGACACTTAAGGCTGGTGAAGAAACAGGAATGATTGGAAATAGGAAAGAAAGACACAGCTCAGCTGTGGGAGTGAAGAGGAAGTAAAAAATGTGTGCAATATAACGGCTCACCATGACTTGAAAAAATAGGTACTGAGGAGGAATGCACACAATAGGCACTACCAAGTATCTTTTTCAGATGATTTTTCCTGTGTCAGCCATGTGTTTTATCACTTCTTAGTCTCTTGTAAGCTAAGATCAAGTGCAGTTGCTGTACTGGTTTGTTGCTTGGGCTGAGATCATTTTAGAATGTAATTGTGTAGTGGTGGGTGCAAACCTGTCCAATGCTCTGTAGGCAGGACACTTTGTGAGAGTCTACTATAGCCTCCCAATAGGAGAATCTCAGTGACATGCCTACTTTATGGAAATGGGGGATTCCTTCCAAGCTCATTCCTTTGACCTGTTGGTTAAGGGCAAGTGAGACTTAGGGGCCTCTGCACTTGAGCCTGCATGTAGGATGCCTGCCAAAAGGTTTGGGAGTATCTGAAGACCCAGGCTAAAGGGTATGGGACAGAGTATACTTGCTGGTGGTAGTGCTACTTGGACTTTAATTGTTGAATTCTGCTCAGTTGACAGTATTCGGAACTGATTTGGCTAATTTAACCTGGCACATGAATTTTAAAAATATGTGTTTTATAGTCATGCTCAATGATGGCTGCATTTAATAAGCTTCATAGTTGGTTTCCATTACTGGCCAAATGCCTCTTTTAGCAACAGTTCAAAGATGAGCAATGTACTTTGTACAGTTTCCTTGTATGTGAAAGTAAGATGAGGAGCTCCCCCCCACTCCATGTTGATTGGAGGAAAAGCCTCATTTTATATTTGAGTAAATACAGGGTCTTTTCATTACAAGAAAAACTTTTCATTAAGAAAAATTTCTTAACAATTAGAACAAGATGGAAGTGGAATAGACTACCTAGGGAAGTTGTGGACTCCATCAGTGGAGATGTGCAAGAAGTGGTTGGATAAGCATTGGTCAGGGATGATCTAGGAGTAGCTATGTCTATATTCTACTATGGGTATTTTGAGGTTTTCCTGGTTGCCACATAGGGCTGGGAAGAAACTTTTTTCATGTCCTTGTGCTACTTGTCAGGGGTCTTTTATTTCACCTCCCCAGAATCATTGGTTGTTGTCTGCAGACAAGGCTGAAGATTTTGAATGGGGTAACAATACTCCTGATGGGACTTAAACCCAGAGATTCCTGGCTAGAGGGTCTTGTCCCCCTGCTTAGAGTCAGACTAATTACCATATTCAGGGTCAGGAAGGAATTTTATCTCATGGTCCGATTGCTACAGATGGTCAGGGAAGGCTCCCTGCTAAGGGGCAGCTCTATGTAGTCTGCATTTTCTAGACTCTTCCATTTTAGATTGGCAGCTTAGTAACTTAAAGGTTCTTCATGTGTTTGTAAAGACTAATGTGGCCATTTCCTGTGTTTTTTTCATGCTGTAAACTCAGGGTGGCGCCTCACTTTACCTTGACCAGTTTAACACATCTTAAACACACATGTGTGTATTAAGCTATTAACATGTCATAGCTAAACTCTTCAAAATACTGGTCTAGACAGTGGGCGAGTCTATGTGAGACACTATTGCAGAGTCATTACTGGGCATTTATTTAGTACTTGTATTAGCAAGTACTAAATAAATGTGCAGTAACTGGAGTTACTGCGCAGTAGTGCCGGTGAACATCTTTTAGGTGATGCTACTGCGCAATAGCCTAATAATACTGCCCAGTAGTGTATTTGCACTGTCTGTGCTGTGATGCACTACTGCACAGTAGTTTTTGGCTACTGCACAGACAGTGTCTCATGCAGATGTGCAATGGGTATATGATAATTAGAAAAAAGGTAGAATGGTGATGTTACTATAGAATGAAAGTTGAAAGGAATGGACTTTCTTTGGCATACAGTTTGTTTGAAACAATTTATTTATTTTTTTAAACTTTTATTTAACATCAATAATTATATTATCTTTTTGGATTATTAAAAGACTTACTAAAGATTCCATACCCTATCCATTCATTCATGGTGCTGACAATATGTAACAAGCAACTTTGACTAATGATTAAACAAAATATGGGAATGGTTAACATTCATCAAAATCTTAAACTTCTTTGTTCGAAGAGGTATATAAGGAAATTCTGCACAGAAGAAAACCTTCAGGAATAGCTCTTGTTTATGGTATATGTGAAATAAATAATTTATTCCATTTTGGGCATTATACAACATAGTAGTGATATAATAATTGGAATTATGGTTTTGCTCAAATGTTAATCCTAATTACAGATTACATGTACACCATATCAGTTTTATGATTTATTTTTCAGTTTTAATGTACACATATTTAAAATGTTTAAGTGTTAAATATTATATAAACATGAACAGCATTTGCTGTCAAGAATATAAAAGTGCTATTAATATCCATGTTTCTTTTCATTAGGTAAATATGGCTACCATACCATACGACCTTTTTGTTTTACTTCTTCTGATTCAACCTGAAGTCAGTCTCTCTGTTCATCACCAATGGATTTCTAAGGACCGACCTTGTAAAATAAAAGCAAAAAATAATAGCTCCTCAATTCTTCTGGATTGCAGTAAACAAAAGCTGACAGCAGTCCCCCAGGAAATACATGAAAATGTTACTGACTTGATACTGTCTTTTAATTGGATTAAAGAGATATCTACAAAGGATTTTTACAACTTTAAGGACCTTAGATCTTTAAAATTAAACTGGAATTGGTATGTTAAGCCAAAAGAATCTTATTTTGATTTTTCTCTAAAGCCTTTAGGGATAGCCAATGGAACTTTCTCAAACTTAAGATACTTAAAGGAATTGAAGCTTAATGGCAATCAGCTAAACAAAGTACCCACAGGGATTTCACCTAGTATAACCTCTCTAAGTCTCAAGTCCAACAAAATTGTTTCTATTCAGAAGAACACCTTCTCAGAACTGCCCAATTTGCAGGAACTCTATATGGATGAGAACTGTTACTATGGAAATGCCTGCGAAGCATCTTTCAACATAGAAGCAGGGGCTTTTTCTGTCCTTACCAACTTGATTGTGCTGTCACTCTCCTATAACAGTCTGACTAGAGTGCCAGCTGAACTACCCTTGTCTCTGCAAGAGCTTTATCTGAGTCATAACAAAATAAGAACCATCAGTCAAGATGATTTTAAGAAGCTAGTTAATTTAAAAATTCTGGATTTAAGTGAAAACTGCCCAAAACACTTCAATACACTTTTTCCATGTGAACCCTATTCTGGAAACGCAGCCATTCAAATAAATCCCCTAGCTTTCCAAAATCTTAACAAACTAAAAACTTTGCTTCTGACCGGCAATTCACTCATGAATGTGCCATCTACCTGGTTTCAGAATACGCCACAGTTGGAAGTGTTGCACCTTGCATCTAACTTTCTAAGGAAAGCAATAGCTACAGGAGAATTCTTACAACATTTATCTTCTTTAGAGGAACTTGACTTATCTTTCAATTATCAGAAACAAGTATACTCACAATATCTTAACCTCTCTCAATACTTTTCTTTCCTAGTATCTTTGAAACGATTGTACATTAAAGGATATGTCTTCAAAGAAGTAGACAGACAGCATTTGAAACCTCTATTTCCTCTTAAAAAGCTAAAAATCCTTGATCTTGGGATAAATTTTATTAAAAGAGTTGATATATCTGTCTTCCAGGAATTTAGCAACCTTACCCAAATATATTTGAAACAAAACCAAATAGTCCCACAAACAACAGAAAAGACTATTTCTTTTAAATCTTTGGAGAAAAAAGATCTTTTAACCAATTCCCATTATACTTTTATACACAAGGATAATTCAAGCCTGTTAGAATATTCTTATAATAATAAAAAGCACTCAAATTACTTCCTTAATCAGCATTGTATCTCATATGGTAAAGCTTTGGATTTGAGTCTAAACAATATTTTCTTCATTACCCCAGATCAGTTTAAAGCTTTTGAGGACATAGCTTGTTTGAATTTATCTTCAAATGCGCTTGGTCAGGCTTTCAAAGGCACTGAATTAATTATCTTACCCAATCTTAAATATTTAGATCTCTCATTTAATAAATTGGATTTGACCAGTTTTTCTGTATTTAAGGAACTCCCTAATCTAGAGGTATTAGACCTTAGCTATAACAAGCGTTATTTTGTAGTGCCAGATTTTGAGCATCAGTTAATGTTTATTGATAACTTTCCTAATTTAAAAATTTTAAATTTAAGTTGGAATGAGATTTCCTCACTGACAACATCTAAACTAAGAAGTATTTCCCTTAAAAAATTAGACTTCAAAGGAAACAATCTTGGTTTCTTATGGAAAAATGGAGACACAAGTCACATCCAATTGTTTAAGCACCTCAGAAATCTGACACATCTTGATATTTCCCACAATGGACTTCGAAATATTCCCATTAAGGCATTTGAAAATCTGCCATGGAGCTTAACTGAATTATATATAAACAACAATAAAATACATACCCTCAGCTGGGAAAAACTTAGGTACTTTAAATCTTTGAAGTTGCTTGACTTAACTCAGAATAAATTTAAGGCTGTTGATATCCTGTACAATTACACACAGTCCCTGCAGACTCTGAAGTTGAGGGAGAACAAGATTTCTAAGATTTCATTTGTTTTTTCTAAGAGGGTCAGCAGTCTTCTCTATCTTGATTTGAGTTACAACCAACTGCAAGTCTTAAATCAGTCAAGTTTCTTATCTAGAATTATACAACACTTAAAGGTTTTTAAATTAAAAGGGAACCCCTTTGACTGTACCTGCAAAAACAGCAACTTCATAAGGTGGATCCAGAAAACCAAAGTTCCCATCTCACAAGTGGCAAGAAATGTCATTTGCATGAACCCAGACAATGAAAGACGTCGTAGCGTTATCTTGATTGATCCTTATGCTTGCAATCTGGATGATGTTTCGGCTATACTATTTTATATTTCATCCTTTATTACTTTAAGCACTATGGTGATAGCAGTTACGAAACACTTTTTTTATTGGGATATCTGGCATAAGTATTACTCATGTATGGCAAAACTAAAGGGTTATAGGTCTACAGCAAAAGGAAAAGCTCTCTATGATGCTTACATTGACTATGATACTAAGGACACGGCAGTAACTGATTGGGTAATAAATGAATTACGAGTTCGCCTAGAGGAAAGTGAAGACAAACAAGTTCTGCTTTGTTTAGAGGAAAGAGACTGGGAGCCAGGAAAGGCCGTTATTGACAACCTTGCACAGAGCATCCAATGCAGCAGGAAGACAATCTTTGTCCTGACAGAAAGATATGTGAAAAATGGAAACTTCAGAACAGCTTTTTACATCGCCCTGCAGAGACTAATGGATGAGAACCTGGATGTGATTGTGTTTATTCTACTGGAGCCAGTGTTACAGCACTCCCAGTACTTGCGGCTGAGGAGGAGGATTTACAAGAGTTCAATTCTTGACTGGCCAAAGAATCCACGAGCTGAAGGACTTTTCTGGCAAAGTCTGAAAAATGCGCTGCTCACAGATAACACTGGGCATCACAAAGGGGTGTTCAGTATTTAGAAAGCAAGGTGAATGTGATAGCTTCAGTGTTTAAAAAGTAAATTTTGATTTTTTGTTCCTCAGTATTTTGGTGCCAAACAGTGGCTATTTGGAAAAGTCCTAACTTCCAGTGTGACGGCTCAGCGTTTTCTGAAAAAAAGGCTGCTGTAAAGTATTTCCAGTGACTGTGCACAATTACTGTTTACATTTGAAAAGTTTTGTCAGTTTTCTTGAAGTTGTATGGGGTATGTGTTTGGTAAGGGACAGCAGTTAAATATGTGTGTTACAGTTCTGTGTTGCGTTAAAAAGGCTTATTGGGAATAGCTAACTTAAACCTTGGAGATAGAATCAGTAATATCCACAACTTTCTTTCTATTTGTGTACTATGTATTTCGGTGATGGAAGAAATGTTTTGGGTAAGGCAGTAATTTTCAGAGATTCATATTCCATTTAACTACCTAAGTGAAGGCTGTGCAACTTCTGAACTATGTGGGCACCGCAGAGTGCACAGGTACCTCTAGCCCCAGGCTCTTGCAGCTCAATGAGATGTGTCATGTTGCCCTACCCCACACTGACCCTTGGGGTGGGGGCAGGAAATGGAAGCCAGCGAAGGGAGGGGGAACTTGGAGTGATGGGATGAGCAGCAGCCAGGTGGGAGCCCAGGCAGGAGCTGAAAATTAAGCCCTCATGGGCCACACTTAGCCCATGGGCAACCACTTGGACAGCTCTGACCTAAACGATACTCCTAAATACATGCCTTGACTATGTATTCATCCAACATATTATATCTTATTTAATTATGAATCTTATGTTTTGAAAATATTTGCCATAAAAAAGTAAAGGGCACACCACCCAGTTGCATGTGACATGTCCAAATATTTGTACTTCATGGTAAAAATTTCTCATAATCCATTAACAATGAAGCAAGTAGTAAGCTTTTGTAGCTTGATTGCTTCTTGGTGCTTTTTTGTTATTTGTTTTTAATTTTATCTTATTAATTTATACAACATCATTTTATGTAATGTATGATAGCATTAATTCTTATCTTGTACATATTCCCATTTTAAAGAATAGAGAAACTGATTCTGACTGACTGCAGATATATGTTTACCTGAAAAAGGGTAGCCAATTTTCCTCCTCCTATATTGTTTACAGTATTTTTTAGAAAGTATTTATTTGTAATTTTAAGGCTAAATTCATAATTGAGCATAGATACCAATAAATGTATACAAACATATATATGGATATATATTCAGGTGCCTGTATAAATAAACATATAGAAGAATCATATACTCATTATTTTATATCATTTGGTAATGTATTGCTGTATTACAATGCAAAGTATATTTTGGGGAAGCATATCATTTTACAGATGTAATATAAAGGTGTCCTGAGGCATGACAAATATACATGGTTAAGTGGGTAAGCAGGTATCTTACAAATCATTTGTTCTTGGAAGATGTGTGGGTGTTTATTCAGTGCACTCGGTAGGTGGTTTACAACCTGCTTTATTCACAGCAGGTTGTCAAATTGAAAACGTCTCACTCAGCTTTTTGCTATACCTTTCATTTAAAAGGGTACCATGTCTCTGATCAACTGGAGCCCATTAAAAGTCCTGCACAACTGATTGGAGAAGCAGTATCCTTTTAAGTAAAAGGTATAGCAAACAGCTGAAGTACCTCAGCAGCTGATTGTTGCAGGTGTGTGTGTGTGTGTGTCTGTGTTTATTCAATATACATCTCCCTCCCAGCGCCTTCCCATACTTTGCTTCTTACCCAGGGAAAGGGGAGAGGTGTGCAGGGTGCTGCCAGCCCCATGAAGCACATCGTGGCACCTCCCTGTCCCCTACCTCCGCTCACTCTCTGTGTCTGGTCCCAGGAACTGCCACTGCCCTGCACTGCTTTCCTGTGCCACCAGAGGCTGTCCCTAGAGTGTGAAACTGCTACACAGTGGTATAGACCAGTTTCTGAACACTTATACTAGTAAAAGTGTAATGTCTGTACTTGGTCACATAGTTACTTTTACTTTCCCCCAGCGGTGGCAGAAACTGCTATTAAAATAGCTACTTATTGTATATTTCACACACTCCATTTTCCAGCAGCTGAACTTTGAAAAAAGATGCTTGTCATATGTATGACAACATGGAGTTTAGGCTGAGTTTTAAGGGGTATGAAGAGCTTTTAGGTTGAAAAACAACCCTGCCAAGTGATCAAATGGCTAAAAACTGGCTATGGGTAAATTTAGATTAGAAAGTAGAAGATGTCTAATGACCAGAAGAGTGACATTAGGAAAGACTTCCTAGGCAAAGTGATGGAAGCAAGAAACCAGCATCTCTCTGACTGGACTAGACACATTTATAGAAGGGATGGTATAATACAGGAGCAGGCAATTATTTCAGCTGAAGGGCCACTTAATGAGTTTTGGCAAGCTGTCGAGGGCCACAAGGGTAGACCCACCCCTTCACAGGTGCTCCACCCCTGCTTGCCATTGTGGGACCAGAAGTCTTGCCCCCTAATCCCTGACCTTTGCTACCACAAGTCCCTCCCCTTGTCCCCAGAAGTAGACCTTTTAGAAAGGGGGTTTGCCATCTTGGAACTGGAAAAAAACAAATTATATACTAAAAATCAAACATTGACAATAGCATATTTTAATTTTATTTTAAAATATTTTTGTCCTGATCTGTGTCTGTTTTGTTGTGTATATAGAGGTGATTGCATAATAGCTCAAAATGAAGACACTCTTGTATATTGTGGGTATGTGGAAGTGTGGGGGAGTAAGGGTGGGTGGATATTGGGTTTGTGAGGGGCTTTAGGTGTGTGTGTGTGTGTATGTATGTGGAGTGTGGGGGTGTCTGTGGATGTGGGTGGGTATGGATGTGGGTGGGTGAGTATGGGAGGCTTGTGGGAGAGTGTTTGTGGAGACGTGTGGGTGTGTGTGGGGAGTATGGGGTTTGTGGGGGTGTGGGGTGTGTGGAAGGGGAGGGTGTCTAGGTGTGTGGGGGGTGTGGGTGCATGTGTGTGAGATGGGGTTTGTGAGTGTAGCCATGTGTGGGGCTCCCCCCAGAGGCATGTGGATGTGTATGTGGGAAGGGTGTGGGTGGGTGCAGTGTCTGTGGGGTATGTGATTGTGTGTGGGGGAGGGTGAAGTTGTGGGGTTTGTGGGTATGGTGGGGTGTGCATAGGAGCTGTTCAGCCCCCACCCCTGTTCCACAACAGCCCGGAGCCTCCCCACCATCGCCAACAGCACGCAGCCCCAGTGCTCCCCATGCCTGCTTTAGACTCATCCCCATTGGAGCCAGAACAGCCAAGAATCTTACTGGTTGCTGCTTTTTATTCATCTCACATTATAAAAAAGCCAAAAAAAAAAAAAAAAAGGGGACCATCCCCCCAAATTTCTTGTTTCTAACCTAGTGAACCTTGAATTCTTTCCTCAAAGTGGCAGGCACTCTATTATTTACATAGCTCTTAATAAGGGATTTAAAGTGAAATTTTCTTTTCTTTTTTCAAGCCCAATCTTTAATATTGTGTACTAACTGTGTACTATTACACTTTTGTTGTCATTTTGTCTTCCTTTTCTTACTACATGTCTTATATAAGTATAACATATTTTGTTCCTGTTTTTTCAGTTTTTTGATTCCATTGAAAACCTAAGGCTTCCCTTTTATCTCTTTCACTTCCTATTTGTGAAAGCTTCCAATCACTCCTTTCATGCATTCTTAAAAAATAACCCAAACTTTCTCTATATTTATCTCTGAAGCCATTCTGATATTTATTTTAAAAGGCAACTTGCCCTGTGGCAGTTCTCATTGATAATCTGTTTATTTTTGATCCTGGTTATAGATGGAGAAGTAGAGTTTGACATTTAATTTCCTGACAGCAAGGATTTTTGATATACTAGACCAAAGAATTTCTTAAAGGTAGATTTTATGTATGTTGAAATGATATAGAAGTCATCTGCACATGGTTTGCATACAGTTCTCATGGATATGGTGTGTTTATTGCAAGTATACATGATTGTTAATCAATAACAATCTGCTCCCCTACTGAAGATTTTTCAGATCTGCAAGTAAGTGGTTAATTATTAAACTAACTCTTTCTATCTGGATATGGTAAAAACTTTCTATTGTCACAACTATTTTTATAAGTTTAATCCACATTTGCAATTCACATGGTTTGCTATTGTAACAATGTCATTAAAATATATTTTATATCTACCAAATTCCTTTTGCTGTTTATTCTTTTTCTTTCTGCCTTGCATTGACATTGTCAAAGCTGTCAGGCCCAACATTTGTTTCCCACTCCATCCAACTACAATTTCCATGTTTTTTTCATTAACTTGCAGCACAGACGAAATAAATGTTGATGACCTCACTTCAGAGGAACAGCTCCAGTAATGCCAGCTAAAATGTGGTGCAATATGAATCTGATGCCCAGCCCAGTAAGGTCAAATAGAACTTCTCTAATTTCAGTTGGCTTTGAATTAGTCCCTAAACACTATTGTTAAAGTGACTCATAGATTACCATTTAATAATCCTCCAAGTGTCTACCTTTATCTTTACATGTCTAAAGCTGAATCTTCCTTGCACCATCAGCTTTTCCTTGTGACAAATAAGACATGGTCATCTCTGTCCAATGCTAACAATTGGGTTTATGACTAATGAAAAAGTTACCAGAACTGTTACCCTTCATTTAGGATGGCTATGAGAAATCATTAAGCTCCTTTTGAGAAACAAGCAGCTAAAAAATAGTAGCCACCAAATGCCACCTGCAGGGTGTGTCTACACGAGATGCTTTATCATGATTAGAGCTAATTACTGCACACTAAGGATCACTGTCTACAAGTGCAGATACTTACTGTGCAGTAATTTGTTTGCATCCTGAGTAAGTTTGCTACTTGTATTTACAAGTAGCAAATTTACTCCTGATTACTTACTGCTCAGTAGCACACACATAAACAGCTGACCAGAAGAAAACATGCTCTCAGTCAGCCGGGAGCTGCCTGCCCCAGGGAGCTGCCTGCTGCCAGATTGGGCTCTGTCACCAGAGCCTGGGTGGAGACAATGTCCCCCTGCCCCAGCAGCAGGGAGCTCCTAGCCACTGCTTCATGATCATGATCAGGAGTGGGGCTGGGAGATTCTTATCTCTCAGCTCTAACCCCACAATCATGGGGCTGGTGCTGGGAGATTCTTCTCTCCCAGTCCTGGCCCTGTGACTGCACAGCTGGTACTGAGAGAGAAGAATCTATCAACTCTAACCCTGCAACCACGAAGCTGTGAAGGTCCTGGGACTCTGTGAGAAAGCAGAGGATAAGTCTCCCCTCCACTACCTGTGGAGTCCCAGGACGTGCACAGCAGGGGGCAGGGAAGGGAGCCAACTCCATTGCATGGGGCTTCCTCCAGTGGTATGCAAGTGCCAGGAGTTCCACGTGTGCTGCGGGGAGCCCCACATGATAGAGATGGGCTGACCCGGCTTCGCTTCTTGCCCTCATGTACACCCCTTGCTGGAGTTGTGCACAGCTGGGCAGCAGCGCCTGTGCAGGGCACAAGCTCCCTGAGTGCCTGCCCCCTGCTGTTGCTGCTGCTGCCAGCAGCAGGGGCTGTGCACCACAGGGGAGAGTGTGTGGGGGTTCCCCACATCCCCCACCCTCCCTCACACCCCACAAATACTGCATACCCACACCCTGCCCCAACCCCCAAGATATACACCCCAACATACCCTATTGCCCCCCCACACAGCGACACCCCTTCACAACCCCCCACACCCCACCAGACACACACATCAACTCCCAGCCACACCCCACACCCTCCCACACAATACACAACAGTAAGATCTTATTTTTTACTTATTATGCTATCACCTCTATATACACTACTCACACATAAATCATGACATAAATAGTTTTTGTAGTAAAATTAAAATCTGTTATAATAGGTGTTTGACTTTTAGTATATGATTTGTTTTTTTTCTGGTCCAAAATGGCAAACCTACCCTCCCAAAAGGAGTTCTTGTGGCGGGAGGGGGGCCAAGGGGAGGAACTTCTGGTGACAAAGGTCAGGGGTTAGGGGTAGGACTTCCAGTCCCAGGATGGCAGCCAGGGAGTGGGGCACCTGTCAAGGGGTGGGGCTACCCTTGTGGCCCTCAACAGCTTACCAAAATTCATTAAGCAGCCCTCCAGCTGAAATATTTGCCTGTCCCTGCATTAGCACTTGGTTAACCAAATACTAAACTTAATGTGCAATAACTAGGGTGCATTAATGAATGTGTAGACTTGCCCTTTAACAATCAACTTTAGCAGGAGCAGAATCAAGGACTCAGGATGACTCCCAGAGGTCTCTAGGCAGATTACAAACCTCCATTGCAGGTGTTTTTACAGCATTTCTTTTGACTTGTTCCATGTTATAAAACAGTATTTGAGAAAACTTCTTACTAATGTGGGGCACTTTATATGGATGGTAATTAACAATGTGCCTCAAAATAATTCAAGATAATATTCCCCTTTCTCTAAAAAGTCTTAAGTGCAGATCAAAAAAGTATATAAAATAATAACTGCCTTCAATCCATGTTCCACTGAGAATATATATGAAATAGCAAAAGTTAAATTATTATTAATGCAAATGTGTTCATTATGTAATATGATAAGAAGTTTTTCCATAATCTTTGGCTGTAATCATTGAAAACTGAAGACAGTGCCATTGGCAATAAATTACAATGTTACCACTCTGATACTTTCACATAATGAAATCAATGAGCTTTCTAATGAAACTTTTTACAAATTCATAAAGCTTACCAAATTATGCCTTAACCATAATGAAATATATCATTCAAAGAAATGAGCAATTGGCCTGTTTAGAAACTTACCAAAATTGAGAAATTATTAGGGGTGTGCAAAATGGGTCCTATTTGATTTGGATTCAGATTTGGCCCGAATCAGGGACAGTGATTCAATTCACTGATTTGGATCACTGTCCCCTTGTGGCAGGGCACTGTTGGTGCCTGTCACTTTAAGGGCTAAGCCAAGCAGTCAGCAGGTGCTTGATTGCAGCGGCCATTTTAGATCTCTGGCCGCCTATATAAACATTGCCTGGCTGCGAGTCTGAATGCAACAACCTGGAGTTAGGCGCAGGAACTTAAGGGGATGGTTTGGAGGCTCCTGGTCCTAGGCATGACCTAAAACTGCACCCTGCTGGGAATGGGTGGCCTGGTGGGGCTCCTGGTGGCATGGGAGTCCCCAGGAAATACCAGGCCAGTTACCACCCCGGTGAAAGATGGGTCAGGGCACCTTAATAACCACAGCTCCCACCACCAGGTGGGTTACCCCATAGTAGGGCCAAGAAGGCAGACCCATGTTAGAGAGTGGGCTAGAGGCTCAGAAGCCTGACTTAAAACACCCTCGACTGATCAATGTTGGGGCCAGGACCAGAAGGGTCAAAAGGGTCAGGGGCCCACCGCGAGGGATGCCCAGAGCTCAGGGCCTGGCATTTCCAATTGGGCTTGGAGGTGAGGCTAGGGCCTGTGCGGCCAAAGGTCCTGGGAGGGACCACGCCTAAGAAGGGAAAGTGTTCAGGGAGCTAGGCAGCCCAGAATGAGGGCGGAGTAGCCTGTTTGATTGGAGGAATCCAGTTGGGGTCTGGATTGGAGGATTCTGGGGCCCAGCGTGGGGCTGGTGAGGTTGAGAACTGTGGATACCATCTGCGAGGCTTGGGCTGCAGTGTAGGGGAGGAACAGAGCCACAGATAGCACCCCCTGGCATCAGGTCAAGAAAAAGGGCAGCTTCCTGCCTAATTAAGATCATAATTATATATCATCAAGGCATGGCAGATGAGGAGGTGGGCAGTTGGCCCAGAAACAGGTGGGCAGGCCAATGGTAGACAGGCCCTGAGAAAGCCCCCTGTTACACCCTGATTTGATTCACCCAAATCCGAATCGAATATTCAATACTGATTTGGAGAATCAGTGATTCGGCCATAGACAGAACTTTAAATGTTTTTTCTACATACTTCGAGGAACCAGGTGTGGCTCATGAATGCCACAATGCTGGGGCAGATGAAGCGTTCCACAGGAGTGCGGTGGCCCCCCCCCCCCCCGTGCTCGGCAGCAAACCCAGAAGTACTTCGTCTGCTCATCTATGGCCAAATCGCTGAATCTTTCCAGATCTCGGAATTGATTCAGATGGTTCTGATTTGATTCAGAGAGATTAAAGGGTCCTCTGATTTTATTTGGATTTGGACATTCAGCCACCGAATCAGGCTGAATCTCCAATGAATTGAATGTTTCCATTAGGAACAGCACAATCTCAGCACTCATAAATCTGAGGGAGTTCTGTATGCACCAGAACTGTTATTATCACAATCCATGTGGAAAATCCAGCTGGCTACGCATATCAAGGACAATAAAAAGTCCTTTATCAGGTATGTGGGGAGTCAAAACAAAAGCAAGGGTAACATTGGACCCCTGCTAAACCAAATGGGACAACAAACAACCAAAACTCAAGAAAAAGCCAACCTGGTTAATGGGTACTTTGCATTGGTTTTTCATCATCGATTCATAGATGTGAGGGTCGGAAGGGACCTCAATAGATCATCGAGTTCGAGACCCCCTGCATAGGCAGGAAAGAGTGCTGGGTTTAGATGACCCCAGCTAGATGCCTATCTAATCTCCTCTTGAAGACCCCCAGGGTAGGGGAGAGCACCACCTCCCTTGGGAGCCCGTTCCAGACCTTGGCCACTCTAACTGTGAAGAAGTTCTTTCTAATGTCCAGTCTAAATCTGCTCTCTGCTCACTTATG
>NW_005842029.1:187256-187732 GCF_000455745.1 Alligator sinensis | reverse complement strand
GCCCCCATGATGAACTTATAGGCAGCCACAAGGTTGCCTCTCAACCTTCTCTTGCGGAGGCTGAAGAGGTCCAGGTGCCCCAGTCTCTCCTCATAGGGCTTGGCCTGCAAACCCTTAACCATACAAGTGGCCCTTCTCTGGACCCTCTGCAGGTTATCCACATCCCTCTTGAAGTGTGGCGCCCAAAATTGCACCCAGTATTCCAACTGCAGTCTGACCAGCGCCCAATAGAGGGGAATTATCACCTCCTTGGTTCTGTTTGTCATGCATCTGCTGATGCACGATAAAGTGCCATTAGCTTTTCTGATGACTTCGTCACACTGATGACTCATGTTCATCTTGGAGTCCACTAGGACTCCAAGATCCCTTTCTGCTTCTGTGCCACCAAGCAGGTCATTTCCTAGGCAGTAGGTATGCTGGACATTTTTCCTCCCTAGGTGCAGCACTTTGCATTTCTCCTTGTTGAACTGCATTCT
>NW_005842029.1:183717-186272 GCF_000455745.1 Alligator sinensis | reverse complement strand
CACTAGCAGAGGAGGTATCCTCCTCTTTGGTAATCTCTCCCTGTTTCCACTTTTTATATGCTTCCCTTTTTGCCTATAGGCTGCTCTGGATTTCTCTGGTCAGCCAAGGAAGCCTCTTGGCCCCTTTCCCCTTTTTTCCCCGCAACGGGATCGTCTCCCTCTGTGCCCTAAGGATCATTTCCTTAAGGCACAGCCTCCCTTCCTGGGCTCCCATCTCTTCAAAACTCTTACTCTGCAGTGCATCCTTGACTAAATGCCTGAGCCCAAAGGGACTGCCCTTCCTAGCATGATGGGGGACGGCCAGGCTGAGGATGAATTTATACCCAGCAGTGTAGACCTTGTAAAGGAACACCTTGAGTGACTGGACACCTTCAAGTCAGCTGGTCCTGACAGTTGCACCCCAGCATACTTAGGAGCTGGCAGGCATCATAGCCCAGCCATTGGCAAAGATATTCAAAAACTCGTGGTGCTCAGAAGTACCTGAAGATTGGAAGAAGGCCAATGTGGTACTCATCTTCAAGAAAGGGAGGAAAGTAGATCCTGGGAACTATAGGCCAATCACCTTGACCTCAATCCCTGGAAAGATTCTGTAAAAAATCATCAAAGAAACCGTTCTTGACAAGTTGGCTGATGGTAACATCCTGAGGGACAGCCAACATGGGTTTATTATGAGTAGGTTTGCCTGACCAGTCTCGTCTCCTTCTATGACCACGTGACATATCACCTGGGCAAAGAAGAAGGGATTGTCATCATATATCTGGACTTTAAAAAAGCCTTTGACCTGGTGTCCAATGATCTCCTCATAGAAAAATTGGCCAACTGTGGCCTCAGCTACATCACAGTCTGATGGCTGGGGAATTGACTCTGAGGCTGGACCCAGTGGTAGTCAATGGAACCGAATTATCGTGGTGCTCTGTGACCAGTGGTGTCCCTCAAGCCTCCATCCTTGGACCTACTCTCTTTAACATCTTTATTAACGATGTGGACACTGGTGTCAGAAGTGGACTGGCCAAGTTCACTGATGACAATAAACTTTGGGGTAGATTGTCCACACCTGAGGATAGGCTGGTGATCCAGGTTGACCTGGATAGGCTTAGAAAGTGGGCAGACATAAATTTGATGACATTCAATACTGACAAATTCAAGGTGCTCCACCTCGGGGGGAAAAAAAACCCCTCAGCACCCTTATAGGCTTGGCAGTGCTAGCACTTGCTAGCACTATGGCCGAAAAAGACTCGAGGGTCATGATTAACCACAAGATGAACATAAGCCACCAATGTGATGTCACAACTGGTAAAGCAAACAAAACTCTGGCTTGTATCCATAGATGCTTCTCAAGTAAATCTCAGGATGTCATCCTCTCGCTGTACTTGGCCTTGGTGAGGCCAGAACTGGAGTACTGCATCCAATTCTGGGCTCCACAATTCAAGAAGGATGTGAAGAAGCTTGAGAAAGTTCAGAGGAGAGCCACGCACATGGTCAGAGGGCAAGAGAATAGGCCTTATGAAGAGAGGCTAAGAGCCATGGGACTCTTCAGCCTGCAAAAGTGCAGGCTCGGGGGGAATCTGGTGGCAGCCAGTAAGTACACAAGGGGTGTGCATCAGGATCCCTACAGTGCCCCAAGGCATGACAAGATCCAATGGTCACAAACTCCTCCAAGACCATTTTAGGCTGGACATAAGGAAAAACTTTATCGTCCTACCCTCCAAGACCTGGAATAGACTCCCTCCAGAGGTGGTGCAAGCACCTACTCTGGATTCATTTAAGAAATGTTTTGATGCTTATCTTGCTGGGATCCTTTGACCCTAGCTGACGACTTGCCTCTGGAGCAGGACGCTGGACTCGAGGATCTTCTGAGGTCCCTTCCAGCCCTAATGTCTGTGAAATCTATAAGGCTTTTGTTACCTTCACTAACTTGACTGTTTTGTCAGTTTCTTACAGCAATTTATCCTAAATGCCCCTCAATCTGCCTTCCTCTCTATGAGAACTTCATCTTGACTTTAATGTAACAGGGGCTTAGGCAGGAGCCCTTTTACTAAGGCAAGGTTGGACAGGGTTCACCTGACAATGTACCCTGCCAGGTGGGGGAAATTACACACCTGGTACAGGATCGAGTGATTAGCCCACCAAAACTTGCATAAATCTAGTGGGACGCATTTACTTGTTGCCTTTGGGCACAGAGACAGAAGCGAGAAGCATTCAGAGACTCAGATGGGTAAGAACCTGAGGAATCTGCCTGATAATCAGAAAGAGGTGCTGGGACTGTGGGATCCTAGATGGAGAACTCGTTCGGGCAAGTTACCTACCTTGAAGTTTCAGTGACTCTGGTGAGTGAGGGGAGAGCTGAGGCAAGACAGAGCCACACAGAATGGTATCCCAGCGGGAAGAGGGTGGCCCATGGGTGGCAGACGATGGGTGGGCAAGAAGACCCCACACTAACAAGAATCCTGAGCCCCTAAAGGGACATAGCTGTCGAGAGGGGCAATGTGGGAAGCAGGAAAGCCTCCGGGATGGTCCCAGTATGAGGCTTGCATCGAGAGACACTAACAAGATAA
>NW_005842029.1:182623-183707 GCF_000455745.1 Alligator sinensis | reverse complement strand
GCATTACATTGTTTCTAGGACGCAGTCTGTGTTAAGAGGACTGTTTGGCATTACTGGGAGGCTTTGTCTATGAAGTAATTGTAACTACAGTTGCAGTAATCTCTTACTTTAAAAAAATAAACTAGTACTCCGTGCAAGTGACACCTGGGTGAGGCTTATTAATCACTAGCACTTAAAGACCACTGATCTCCTTCATTTTCTTTCTAATCCAAATCATGGCAGGCAACTATAAAGGAACAATGGAGCTAGGATCGCCCAACCTGCTCACATTTAACAAGACGAAGACCATCAGTGAATGGGATTTTAATAAACTAGTAAATTTGGAAATTCTTTACCTAAGTAGGAACTGTCCAAGGCTAGGTACAAACATTTGAAAAGCCCAAAGTGAATTGATCTAAGTTACACAGTTTTCTGCACTCTTTGTGAGGATGGGGTCCTGGACTGGGTTCCACTTGTGGCAGCAAGAAGCCTCCACAGGCACCAAGGAGGCTGAGGGAAACTTCGAGAGCCCCCATGGGGAACAAACAGGCCCCTCACACCCCAGAAAACTTACCTTTTAGAGCGTGGCTGAAGCTGGAACTGGAACCGCGGCTGTGTGAGCTGGCATTATGCCGGCTCTTTAATCAGCTACTCCTGAGGCAGGGGAGTGCCAGCTGATTGCGGCGTTTGGGGAGGCCGCTGTGGGAAACTTAAAAACCCCGCCAGAAGCCAGCAGGGGTGGAGAGAGGGAGAGAGAGCCAGCTGGGAGCATGCCAGGCAGGTGGTGACTCCTGAGGCTGGCAGGATCGTAGCTGTAAGTGCTGCGCCTGCACTTGGGACAGGGGGAGCAGTGTCTTGGCATTAGGTTGGGGAAGACTGATCCCCGGCTGCCTAAATTTCAGATTCCATAGGAGTGTCTCTCTCCCTGAGAGAGAGAAAGACACAAGACCATGGGAGCCCAGCCCTCTGGCACCAGGGTCTGGGGATCCAGTTGCCCTAACATCCAGGCAACCGACCGGTGCCGAAGCTGATGCCTGACTCCTTAGTGAAGGGGTTAATAGGGGACAGCGGAACAATGGAAGCAACACCCAAGCAGTTGGCGAGC
>NW_005842029.1:179542-182613 GCF_000455745.1 Alligator sinensis | reverse complement strand
GAAGATGAAGCTCCGAGGAACATTGCAGCATGAACGTGAGTACCCCCATCACTGGGTCACCTGAGAAGAACACCACTGAACCTCTTTTTTCACCCAGTAACAGCAAGTCATGGCAGGTGAGCTGAGGGGGCGCTCAGGTAAAGGGGGACAGGATGGTACTCACCACGCCCACTACAGACACCACACCACTATTTTTAAACCAGTCTATGTGCGCCAAACTTCTGTCTGTTACAGGTATAGACTGGCTTTGTGTGCCAAACTTCTGTTCTGTTATTGGTATAGATAATTTTCCGATAACTTATACCATTTAAAAGTGAAATGTCTGTACTGGGCCCAAGTTGGTATAATGCTCCTTTTCCTGGAAACTCTTCCATTCAAATAGACTTTACTGCTTTCAAGAATCTTTACAAGTTAAAGAATTTGGTTTTTATTTTTACCAGCATCTCACTGACTAGTGTATCCGCCATCTGGTTTAAAAAAAACCAGATCAGTTAAAGGCACTTCATGTTACATTTAATCACTTAAAGAAAGAAAACTTCTGGAGAGTTCTTCCAGAATTTGATTTCTTCAGAACAACTTGATTTATTCTTCAATTTTGAGAGAGAAAAATATTTAGAATATCTGAACCTCTGCTAATATTTTTGGGATAAATTTTATTAAACAAATTAATTTGCTGGGCATGTCTACAAGAGATGCTGGCTGTGCAGTAGCTGAATAATACTGTGCAGTAGCATACCACAGCACTACCAGTGTTAATATGCTACTGTGCTGTATTATTAAGATTCTGCAAAATAGCGTAACTTGAAAGGTGTTTGCTGGCACTACTGCACAATAACTCTGGTTACTGCACATTTATTTAGTACTTGATTATACAAGTACTAAATAAATGCACAGTAACCATTGCACAGTAGCATCTCATGTAGATGTGTCCACTGTCTTTAGGGGTATAGGTTGTATCTGTGTTGGTTTAAGGACATAGGCAGACAAGTTTCTTTGGGTAAATCTGGTAACTTGTATTGCGACAAATGAGTCAATAAATACACTGTCAAAGTAGGTGTGACTTCTGCTATTTTCCCATGGACTGGAGCAAAGCACAAGCTGATTTCTCATGTCACTGCAGTGGCCCATTTGGGGAAGTTAGTCAAAGATCTTTCACCATTTCTGCTGTCTGCTGCTTGCAGCTTTTGATTCATTTTAAAAACACTTCAGTGGAATGGCATCGTTTATGGGGGAGGAATAAAGAAAGTGAGTATTTTTATTTTCTAAAAGCATGTTCCTACAGCCATGAATTTAAGACAATGGGGGCTAATTCTGGTCTCACTTACCTTGGACTTTATTCCTGATTAACATTAGTGTTAGTGGCACCAGACTCAGCCCAAAGTATCAAGTTAAAAAAATCTCTAATTTAATGAGCAAAGTTTGGAAGTAATTCGCACTTTCAAGAAACCTGCAGATATATCTATCATGGAAAAAAGATTCCAAACATGTTAATCTTAATTTGTTAAATAGGTATGCTTAATTAGACAACTTATATTTTAATTAAATACTTACTTTTTCTGTGTTAGCAACATATATAAATTTGTCTCCTCAGTTACAGATCATTCTTAAATGTGGATGCTTTTAGACATAGAATCTTAAAAAATTGGAGTTGGAAGAGACCTCGGGAAGTCATCTAGTCCAACCCCCTGCTCAAAGCAGCATTTTACAAGGTTAAATATGCTTTTAGTAGGTCTTTGAACTTTAACTAGAACTTAAAATATGTGTTTATATAGAGAATGTGCTTATCATAAGTGCAGAGTCTTATCATATAAATGCCTCATATAACATAGTGTTTAAACAATGAAGACTTTCTTATTATGGTCTCCTTGACTTATCTTCCTTCTTCCTTATGGCAATTTCATTCTTCTACTTTTATCTGCCTGAGTTTTTTGCTTTCAACTTTTCAGCAGCCTCCTCCTAGCATTTTAATTTTTTTTTCTATAAGTCTTTTTGCACTTCAGTTGCTTTTTTCTAACTCCCTTCACATTTTATCCTAACCATTTTTTGATATTTTATCCCCCTTCCCATTCAGCATAAAAACCTAAAAAAATAAAGCTAGCTAATGGTTGATGTAATGATTCTGACCCAACACACATTTGCATAGTGAGTGTTTTAATGTATGCAAGTAGTTCTACTGAGTTTATTAAGATTATTATTGTGTGTACAAGTTATTCATTGGCTATTTGTTTGCATTGGCCTGAGTTTGCAACAAGAGCCTAAACCAACTTGATAGATAACGTTCAATTAACTGTATTGAAAGCAAGGTTAACAAACTTTGGCTTATAGGATTTTTTACTAAACCACAGCTATGGATTAGGCCTGTTCATGGACCCCGTGCAACAGAAGAGGATATTTACCTAGCAACATCACCGAGAGGGGCAACCAGGACACCAACCCCACCACCAGCTGGGATTGCCAAAATAGCAGCCCACCACCCATGCTGCTGGAGTAGTTGCCACTGGCAGCCGGGCTGCAGCTGCTGCCCCATGCATCATGGCTGTTCAGAGTCCAGAACTGCCCAGTTACACCTGTTTTCACTACTGAGTCCAATGGGAGGAGGATCAGGGTTCAACATAAGTCTCTGAGTTCAAGAGTTTCTAACTGGTAAGAACAGCTTTCATGAGGGGATCTCACACCAAGCCTTCTATTGAGACAATTACTCAGAAAAAATACAAAAGGATGTATCTTTTCAATAAAGATATCTTCAAAAGAAGTCTTAAAGGCCCGATCCAAGCCTACAGAAGTAATTACAAACTTAAATGGGCTTTGGTTCATTTCTTGTATCCAGTATACCTGAAAAAGTAAAATATAGCAGTACAAAAGTAGCAAAATACAGTCTAGTTAACAGTTCTTTTCTGCTTTTCTGAAATTACAGAACTATCTAAATGCTTATTTTCTGCCTGCAATATACAACATTTCATGACCAGTACTGCTAGTAGTTTTGGTGCACTTTTAGAGAGGCATCTAATTTCTCTCCAGTATCAGTAAACGCCCAACTAAATTCTGTTGTCATTACTTTGGGAAAATGCCGA
>NW_005842029.1:156951-179511 GCF_000455745.1 Alligator sinensis | reverse complement strand
CACTCTTTTAAAACTTCTCACTTAAGATGCCATTGCCTATTGAATCCTGTATCTGTAATTAGGCCCTATGAAAGGATTAGACGATAAAATGCATAACAACGTCTTAGGAATGTGGTTGAGTTATTCCTTCTACCAAAGACATAGCACTGCATAACATTCCACTTCTTTTCAGGACTAAAAAGTTTAAGGAAACTGTGAAATTGGGCATCAACTTTGTTGCATAGACAAATTAGCTGGCATTCTTTTCCCACCTGTATTTTTCCATATGAATTTGCCAAGATTGATTGAAGCTGTCACATGTACATAGACTGTAGCTGTGGAATAAGTGAGCGCCCCTTCACTGTAGTCTCACTCATCCATGTGAGGCATGAATTTGACCCCAAATCCTCTACAATCTTTTAAAACTGGAAAATAGGGAAAGGAATGAGAGGGCTTAATGAAACTGATGCAATGAAAAGGAAAGCCCATGCCTTGATCCAGATCCCTAACTTGTGGCCTGATGAGGTTTGTCTACACATCAGTGGCAGGTACCAGGCAGGATCAGGCCTACCTGTGCCTGCAGGCATCCTCCAAACTTTGCAGGTAAGGCTGTTCAGGGGTCATCCCTAGCAGCCATTTTCAACAGCTTTTGCCAATTGTTCTTCCTCTCTTCAGACAGAAGATCAGGACCCTAGGCCTGGCCTCGCCAGTGAACTTCCAGGACTAGAATGCACCTAAGGGCTCAGGTAAACAGTGTGTGGGTGGGGCCTGGCTGGGCCATGCTGATGCTGTTGTGTAGATTAGCCAGTGATAGTCATGCTGCTTTGATGGGAAGAAAATGATGGCAGTTTTAAAAACTGGCTTCCTTCTTTCTTCTTCTTCCTCATCTCTTCCCCCCTCCCTCCTATTGCATTTGTTGAAATATATAGATATATATTTGCCATATTTCACTCTGTTATGCAATTTTAGGAATAAAATGTAGAGCATTTTGAAAATGAAGTCCAGCTATTTACCTGTCAGAACTTTCGAAATCCCAGAAAAGAAATACAACTGAGAAAAGTGTTTTGTATGAAATACTGAAATGGCTGGGGCTGCTTACTCCTCAGCAAGCTCCAGTTTTACAGCCTAAGCAGATCTTTCTCTTCCCATTGCCCCTGTCTTGAGAACTAAAATCTGGTGCTGTGCAAGGGAGCTGATTGCTGAACGACTCTCTCATGTCTCTGTAACAAGATGTCGGTTTACACAATACAGTCTTTTATTTCCCTTTTATTTCCCAACTTGCCCCACAGGACACAGCATAAACCAACCAGACACATAAACAGTTGTCTTAAACCTTATGATCTTTTACCAAACCCTGAGAAAGTACTCTGACTCAGTACTACAGTCTTCCCTCTCCCCTACCCCTATCTTTCCCTTGGGAGCTATTAATTTCCTCTGGGCCAACCAATTATTCTCCACAGCTATCCCAGTCCTCATAGGCAGGACTACAATCATATGCTTACCACCTGCATCTGGGCTGCAACCCCTGAAAGCATGCAGCCTGCTACAGTTTCACTATCATACTGTTCCCGCTATCATCTCATTTTTCTGTAATGTTGCCTAGGAAGCATGGAAGAGAAGGAAGAGTCTTTCTGATTTGAATCCAGAGGCACCAAGAGATGAGTGGGGCAGGGTTTGGAGAACATTATAGGTGCTGCAGAGGAGCAGGAATTGTGAACAGATTGGAGAAGAAAGAAACGGGATGGATGGACAAGGGAACAAGTGAAAGTACAAAAGTAAGAAAGGGAGAATGCTGGAGAGAGAGAGAAGCAAAAGATTTTGCCCTCCAGAGCCTGCTTCCCAGACCAGGGATGGGACTCAAAGTTCCTGCATCCCAGTGTTTTCCATTGTTTAACAAAGAGCTATAAAATGCACCAATGAAGGTATGTCATCATCTTGGAATGGCCACCTCGCCACAGAGGAAAACACCCTACTGATGCTTCCACTTCATATGTTCCTGTACGGACCATCAGGCAGAAAAGTAAATGATGCTCACAGAGTTCTTTATTTGCAAACCAATAAAAGCACTAGACATATGTACCTAGACTGTGCATACTATGTACACTTAACAAACAGGGCTATTTGGATCATATGAGGTTTATGCAATTTCTTCAAACTATTACTTTTGTGTAAAAGTTGTCTACAAATGATAAAACAGGGATCAGTGCTGTGGACCTAAAGGTTTCAACAATCTGATGACCCATGGGGCAGTTGATTTGGTTCTACAAGATGGAAAGTTCTACTTTCCTGTTCCTGGTTTTTGTTTTTTGTTTTTTTAGAACTTAGAAAATTAAACACATAAAAATACAACATATTAAAAGGAGTGCCATAATTGTTGATCCATGCAGTCTGAATTCAGTTCAATTTTGTATATGTATTACGATGCAATTTTTATCTCCAGGATACCTTGTTTAATGTGTGTACAGGCCAGAAGATGCTAAGACACTCCTAATGCTTTCATAAAGGATATCTATGCATCATAGCAGCACTGAAACTAAATGTATTGATTGAGTCTGCAATGAACAGGCAGAAGAAAGCAAACTAAAACATCTTTAAAACCATGGCTATGATGTATAAAAATACATAGTGGTTTTTGGGTACTTGGTTTTGAGGTGGTCAAGTTAAGAAAGCCTGCTATTCAGAAACTGCTGAGCAACTTTCTTAGGAAAAATGTATCCATTTTCAAAGCGCTTTACATGTAACATCCAGATCTCAGACACCCAAAATCATTGGTCTCTGTTACAAATCTTGGCTCATGAATTAATGAACTTCAGATGTTGCTTTCAAGAATGCTATGCTGTTGCTAAATATTTATTATTATTATTAAAAGCTCTCTCTCTCTCTTTTTTTTTTTAAGGGAAACATGAACCCCCCAATTCGAAGTTTGATATGCCTACTTCTTCTGGCCTACAGTACTTCAGGTGTCCTTGCTGAGACCAAGTACCCTAGAACACTGCCATGTGATGTTACAAAGAATAATCCCTCTGTGATTTTTGACTGCAGTTCCCGTCGATTGAAATATGTGCCTGCTGGAACGTATAGTGATGTAACAGAAATCAAGCTCTCAGGCAACTTTATAAAGAAGATTTCTAAAGAATCTTTTCAGGGCCTGAATAACCTGATGAAAATAAATCTAAACAAGAATCATTATTCAAAGGCCATGGAAAAGGCTGTTGATCCATGTGAAAAAGGAATGGTAATTGAAGATGGAGCTTTTGCTAACATGACCAAGCTGATAGAATTATTAGCAGATGAAACCCATTTATGTAAAATACCAGCTGGGATGCCATTGTCCTTAACATCACTGAGTTTGAGATTTAATGGCTTATTTTCTCTCAGCCAGCAAAATTTTTCAGAACTCATGCAACTGAAAGAGCTCTACTTGGATAGAAACTGTTTTACCGGCTATTCCTGTGAAAGACCTTTCCTCGCAGAACCCACGGCTTTTTCAGGCCTCTCTGCTTTGACTGTGCTGTCACTCTCTCTCAACAACCTATCCCAAGTTCCAAGTCAGCTACCCTCATCACTAAAAGAACTTTATCTCAGCAGCAATAAGATAAAAATGGTTAATCATTATGATTTTCAAAACCTGTCCAACATAGAAGTCCTTGACCTAAGTGGAAACTGCCCAAGGTGCTTCAATGCCCCTTTTCCATGCGATCCTTGCCCTGGAGATTCCTCCATTCAAATACACCCTCTTGCTTTCCAGTATCTGGCAAACTTACGGAACCTAAGTCTTTCCTGCACTTCCCTCACTCATATACCTTCCAGCTGGTTTTATAACACGTCACAGTTAAAGGTTTTGAATCTTGGTTTTAACTACTTGCTAAAGGAAATAGCTTTAGGGGAATTTTTAGTCCAACTACCTCACTTGGAGGTGCTTGACTTATCCTTTAATTATGCAAGACAAGCATACCCCAAGTATATAAATATTTCTGACAATTTTGCTAACTTGGTCCGTCTCCAACAACTGCATATACGAGGTTATGTATTCCAGGACCTTACACATGAACACCTGCAGCCTCTTATAAAACTTACAAATCTACACACCCTCAATTTTGGGGTCAACTTTATCAAGCAGATTGACCTCAGGGTATTCCAGCTCTTTGTTAATCTGACTTTGATTTCTTTGTCTGACAACAGAATATCACCATTATCAGAGGGCAGCAACAACAGTGACATTCATGGGACATCATTAGGAAATCATGTCATTCGACATCGTTCAACAGATACTTATCTTGACCCATCAGCAAATAATATGCTAGAGTCTGGAGGTACATCCAGTAGTTATAAGTCCGCTCCTATTTTTCCTTTAATCAAACCTCAGTGCAGCATGTATGGTAAAGCACTAGATTTAAGTTTGAACAGTGTTTTCTTCATTGCTCAACAACAATTTAAAGGTTTCCATGATGTAGCCTGTTTGAATTTGTCTTCAAATGGCATTGGCCAAGCTTTGAATGGCACTGAATTTATCTTCCTCCCTAATCTCAAATATTTAGATTTGTCTTTTAATAAACTTGATTTGGCTTATAGTTATGCATTTCATGAATTACAGAATTTAGAGGTACTGGACCTCAGCTATAATAAACACTATTTTATTGTGTCAGGGATAACCCATAGACTGGTATTTCTTCAAAATCTTATGCATCTAAAAGTTTTAAACTTAAGTTACAATGAAATTTCCACACTAACAGAACCTAAACTAATCAGCAGTTCACTGGAAGAATTGGTGTTCAAAGGAAATCGCCTTGATATTTTATGGAAAAATGGAGACAATAGATATAGATGCTTTTTTAAAGAACTCAGCAAACTAACTCATCTTGATATATCCCACAACAGACTTAAATCTATTCCTAACAAGGCATTCTATTGTCTTCCACAGAGCCTAATTGAACTACGCATAAACAATAATGAATTACAGCACTTTAAGTGGAAAGCCCTGAAACAATTTCAGAATCTCAAATTACTAGATGTGAGCAGAAACTTATTGTCTTTTATAACTGACAGCCTTGCCAGCTGCACATCCTCTCTTCAGACGCTTCTGCTTCAATATAATAAGATTGCTCAGCTACCTGATGGATTTCTTTTTAAAGCCAGCAGCCTTTTACATCTGGATGTAGGTTACAACAGACTTCATTCCATAAACCAATCAACATTTCTGTCAAATGATTTAAATTATTTAGTCTTGTTGAACTTAAAGGGGAACCCTTTTGAATGCACTTGTGCAATTGTTGGTTTCATTAACTGGATACATTTAAACATTAATGTCAGCATACCACGACTGGCAACAGATGTCATTTGTGCAACACCTGGAGATCAAACAGGAAACAGCATTATAAGTTTAGATCAACATACCTGTACTTTGGATATAGCTGCACTAATATGCTTTTCGTTATCATTCATTATTATTTTCACTGTTATGGTAATGGCTATCACAAAACATTTATTTTATTGGGATGCTTGGTACACATATTATTATTGTGCTGCCAGACTGAAAGGGTACAGGTCCATAATCACAGAAAAAGCTCTTTATGATGCTTACATTGCCTATGATACTAAGGATGTAGCGGTAACTGACTGGGTAATAAATGAATTACGAATTCACTTAGAAGAAAGTAAGGACAAACAAGTTCTGCTTTGTTTGGAGGAAAGAGACTGGGAGCCAGGAAAAGCCGTCATTGACAACCTTGCACAGAGCATCCAGTGCAGCAGGAAGACAATATTTGTCCTGACAGAAAGGTATGTAAAGAATGGGAACTTCAGAACAGCTTTTTACATTGCCCTGCAGAGACTAATGGATGAGAACCTGGACGTGATTGTGTTTATTCTGCTGGAGCCAGTGTTACAGCACTCCCAGTATCTGAGACTGAGGAGGAGGATTTGCAGGAGTTCAATTCTTGAGTGGCCAAAGAATCCACAAGCTCAATGCCTTTTCTGGCAGAGCCTAAAAAATGTGTTGCTCACAGAAAATTATAACCGGTATAACAGACTGTACACAGACTCCATTAAATGATAGCATAGAGAAAAAAAAATGAAAATATCTGTGTCTTTATCAAGAAATAATCAGTTTTCAAATCTAGTCAAAATACCATCATTTAAAGTGTTGGCTTTGAACTGAAGTGTCTGAGAAAGTTTGAAGACAGATGTTACCTACTTTAGCCTGGTTTTATAAAAGGTATGGTATTACTAGACTTGGGGAAGATCGTATAAAGAGAGTCATATTAATAATTTGCAGAAATGTTGTCTTCATATCTGTCAGTTGTCATCAAAAAAGTAGTTAGCTACTATAGATTCTATTTTTAACATCACAGTTCTTACCTAACCATGCTCTAATTTTCTAGTGGGAACATGATTAGGCAAAAACTATGATGTTAAAATTAGAATCCATAGTAGCTAACCACCTTAGTGATGAAAACTGACAAATATTGGGAGGCAATGAACATGCTTATCTCTGGCTCCCTTTTGATGATTTTTTTTTTATTTAATTATTGATTTTGAGATGTTTGCTGAAAATTCAATTACACTCTAGCTCAACAAACTACTAAAGCCTGTGCTTAACGGTAAGTATATCCTGAAACTGCTATTTATGTGTTCTCCTTTTTTAATTCATGAAGCATCCAACCAGTGGTCTAATTCTAGACTTTCATGAGTCATATTATTAGTCTCATATCATATATTGTGAGTGATCTAAGGTAAAATGAGAAAGATATAAATAACCCAAAGGAACGTTAGAGGTGGGGGGAAAACCCTAGCTCTTTAAATGTTTCTTCTTTAATTTTCTGCTTCATTATATGAAGTATATAAACATAATATATACTACATAAAAGAAGTACTAGCAAACAGGATATCCACTTTCCTCCTCCACAAGATGGTGGTTTGAACTCTTAAAATTAATCTTTCCTTTTTCCCTTGTGAGTAATAGGGCTAACCTCATGAGAATATATTTCCAGGATAGATCAACTTGATTTGTATTTGTCCTTTTAAACTTATTTGAGATCCTGCCACAGTTATGGTTGTACAGGTAACTTAACCAAGACATACTTTGTTAACTGGAATGTTTCGGGAGTCAATTTTAAATTCCATAATAACGTACTTAATAAAACTGGTTGCTTCTCAAGTGGTATACTTTTAAGTGTTCCTTATGCATTTTGTTTTTGTCTTGAATTAGACTGCTTGCTGCGTTAAAGTGTTGAAGCGATGCTGTTGCTGTGATGGTTCAGGAAACATGTGAACAAATTCTTGTGGATGATTTCTTTTATTAAACCAACTGCATGGTTGGGATAGATGCAAATAAGTTTTCAGGTATCACAGTAACCTTTCTCAGGTCTCTGAGAGGCGAGAGCTGAGGAAAGGCACAGAGATATACTTGAAAGTTTCTTTGTTTATCCCAACCATGCTGTTGGTTCAACCACAAGAATTCTTGCTGATTTAAAATATTTTTTTGGTTCCTCCATACTTGCTATTCACAAAGAAAGTGTATATGTTACAACCTCCCTGCTATTTACAGCTGTTAGTTTCCCTCACGCACCAGATACCACTTTGTAGCCCTAAAACTGGACACCCTGTAGTTTTCCTGGTTAAAAATAGCAGGCAGGTGCAGACTCCAACCAACATGGACTTTTTGTAGTATCTGGTCGGCTTTTGTGTCTCCCTGGACCACTGCACTGCTCTTAAAATGTTAAACCAGAATTCTTCTGACTGGGTAAATATGACCACTTACCACAGGCAGTAAGATGTTTCTATCAGAAATTGCTCTAATAAACTGATTCACTAATAAGCTTCAGTGCAATCTGTTATAAAGGTAGAGATTTTCAAAGTTACCTAAAAGAGTTAGATGTCCAGTTCACATGAAGGCTTGATTGCTTAAGTTCTGTAATAAAGTCAGAAGAAAAAAAATGATATGATGATAACATAATCAAGTTTGTACTAATAAACTTGTGAAAATGTAAAATTAGGACATGTGCCAATGCATCAAAGAATCTACTTTGCCCTACTAACTGAAAAGCACACACTGGGCAGTAAGGCTTAAATATTCTTTTCCATTAGCTTTCTCCTGATAATTAGAGCCAGAAAGGAAACAGCTTTCTCATGCTTTGAAAGTGTTCAAGTTATCCAAAAAAAAAACAAAAAACTCAAACCAAATTGATCCAAAAAGTCAGAAACTTCCTGTGAACTGAAAAAAAAAAAGTTTTAGTCATGTAATGCTTTGTTTTGATTTCAGTCTTTCAAAAACTCTTTTTAATCAACATTTTTTATATTTTAAAATGAAAAGAATTCCTGATTTAATAAATGATTTTGGTTTGAACATATAAAAAATGTACCATAATGACATTTCAAACTCTTTTGCCAGTAATTTTTTAGTTTAGGGCATTTATCAAAACTAATCCTGTTTCACAAACAGTTTTTGTTTTAACAAGTTCCCATTTTTGGCACACTATAGTTCACTGAGAAGTTCCTCACCAGCTCTATTTTCTCCATCTCTTGACATTTGCAGAACAGCTTTGCCATCACTGATGGAAGCTGAGGGATATATAGGTGGGTGATCAAATCAGGTGATCACCTCTAGTTTTTACTAACCTTCTGAGTTTAATAAGAAGCAAGTTTGAAATAATACATGAAACACATTTCTGAACTCAGGGAGTTTCCATGAGCAGTTTCACATTTTACTTTCTTTTCTTTGCTATTGCAAAGATACCGAGAATATCATTACCTAGACACTCCCCGTTTATTCTAACATATTTATGGTTTTCTTCAATCAGAAGACTAGGCATATCTGTTCTGAACTGTTGCTATCAATAACTGGAGGGGAGACAGATTTTACTAAGGGGAAGTGCATGTGTATGTATATAGTTACAAGTATTTTCACATCCGGATTGTGATCAGTGGGGTGTGGTAGCAAAGGACTGAAGGAGTTTTGTTATGACTCCCAAGTCATGAGTTTGAGCATTGCTTTGGACTTGTGCTGAAGGTTATTTCCATTCAAACATGCCAAAAATGACCATTCTGGCTGGGAAGTCAGAGTTGACTGGGTACATTACTACCTTGTGTTCATTTGTCTATAAGACCAAGCGAGACTGAACTATACGTGTTCAACAGGCCTTCTTGGCTAAACTGGGCCATTTAAAAAAACTGCAACTCAATTCGACATCTAATGGGTTAGAATAATCAACACCACCCTCTACATTTGTTTAACTATTGACTTGGACCCATTACAAAGCTTTGAAAAATTAAGGTTACTCCCTAAAAAGTTGAAATACAACAACACTCCATAAGGGATTTTCAGTTTTTTGTTTTTAAATGACAGTCTAATAATTGTTCTTGCTTCTCAGGTAATAACAATTGACTTTATTACTAGCAGGAGCACTTCTTATCCCCAGTTTTACTGTAAGGACATATATACTTTTGCCAAGTTATGCAAGGCTAGATATTGAATTGAATCCCACTCAGTCATGTTAGTTGACCTTACTTGGAATGTGTGGGCAGCATTTGTCCCATCGTGCCATTTAATCATAGAATCCAAAAAATCAGAAATTAAAATAACTTGTTACATCATTTTATCAATGCCCCAACCCCTTTGCCAATACAAGGTTTTTGCAGGGATTGCCCAGTCTTTCAACTCTCACAAACTATTCACCATCTTTCTTATGAAAATGTGCCACCTACCCATGACAGTTTAATTCTCAGAAATTTCTTCCATACTTTCATACTAGATTTACCTTTCTTAAAGTCTTCTCAGAATGACTAATTATACTAAGGCCCTATTAAGCAACACATGCTACTTAAAGCATATGAGTGGTCTCAGGTTATTTGTTTGACTAGAACATGAAATACCATAAACCTATCATCTTCATAAGCCCTACTTATTCCTAAGAACTGATGTAAAGAGTTGCACAGAAGACATTTGCAGATTGGAACAACATTTTTTTTATTCGTCAGAAAAGTTAAGAAACTATGCTACAGACTCCTAAGCACCATCATTTATAACAGATATGCATTATGCTTACATGCGATTTTTTCAAAACAGCAGCAAAAGTAGCCATCCTTTCAATATTTTTTGAATAATTTCTAGATTTTGGTGTGGGAGGAAGTTTAATATACAACAAAGTTATGCTTATGCTTTCCACGCTATAATACCACCATGCACTCACAGCTAATCATATGTGAATATAGCATTTTAATTGTGGATTTCAGCAAGTGACAAGGACAAGGAAATGATTCTGAGAGGAGATTTTTTCTAAAAAAAAATATTTTATAATCAAAATAAAAAGAAAATGAATTAAGTGTCAGAAAACAGAAAAAACTAGTCCAACATCTGTCCTTCTCTTTTTTATGTTATCTTATTCGCCCCATAACTGCAGCTTCTCTGATTAAAAATAAGCTTCTATCAAAGAGCTTTGCTAACAGCATGTGCACACCCCTGCAGGTGTGCTTTGTTGTGGAACAATTTGTGGACAAACTGCTCTTGCCCAGCTCCTTGCAGCTCTTCAGTCAGAGAGAGCTGGAGGCTGAGGCCAGTACCTGTACTGGTCTCGGCAGTCTTACCTGGTGGCATGCCGGAGCAGCAGGGGCAGCACGGAGGCCTGGCCAGCAGCCAGAGTGTTGCTCTGGACTGCTTGGCCTTCATTTATACCAGTGGATGTGCTTTGCACTGCTTTTGTTTCCAGGGGGTATTTTTGCTCCTAGAAAATCCTGGTAGCAAATTTTGCCATGTTTTAATGTTTACTGCGATCAGTTTGGCATCGCAAAGAGATTTGTGGCGCCACAATCTGTATGCCCCTGATTGTCTGGATGTGGCCTTAGAGTCGAGCTGAATGTTTCATATATTGCTCTCATTACAATAAACACTTTTTCATCAGTCATGTCAAGGTAAATGAAAGTGCAGACTGTATCAACATGTCATTATATATACTTTGTATTTTTTCCTAAGTATACTGGAATAAAAATGTACCAATTCTGTTTTCCTTACTTACATTTTACTCAGGCAAACTAGCACTGATAACAGTGTAGGCCCAATTGATGGAAATTTTTCCAAGGACTACCTAAATGCTAATTTATGTCCTCATGTTTTAGGCCAATCTAAATAGTGATATGTATCATACACTTTTTTTCTTGTTAAGAAAGTATTATAAATATTGCAAAGTCAACACACTAAAGTTAGAATATGCCCAAATAAAGCTGAATATGGAACTTTAATTCCCGCCTGCTTATGTATTGTGATTCAGTCTTTATGACATGATCACATTCTCTTTATTTTTGCCAGCTCTCAGCCCCAAAATAGCTCCTGGAAAGCTTTTTGAGCATTAACAAATGTAAAAGGCCTCTAAACACAGAGGAGTGCACGTGGCAGTTTTAGAAGATATGTCATTGCTGTCCTATCCCCATGCTTGCACTAGTGTTTCTGGGGTATGACTAGTGTGGGATCTTATCACTCTGCCAAAATGAGATGGTCAGCAGTGGCTCCAGAACTTCTCCAGGACTTTATGGATGTTTGTGAGAATCTTGTCCCAACTTCCACTACCACAGCATATGACTCAGGGAGGTTGTGGGGTACAATGCATAATTCTGTCTTAAAAGTTTTTTACCAGCAAGTTTTCAATGTTAGGAATGTGCCTGAATTAGTTGGTCAGAAAACACCTCTCCCAAACTGTTCTGGGGTTGCTAGTAGCACATTACGTGCCTGTAATTTGCCCTCCTGAAAGAACCAGCATGTATGCGACCTTCAGGGGACACAACTCCCTTGTTCTCCAGGGCTTAGTGTACTACAGGGGCACTATAATGAATAGCTATGTTGGGAGCTCAGGCAGTGGATGTGACATTGGGGTACTAAAGCAGTCTGATATTTCATGCTGGAACAAGCTGTAACTTTGATCTGTCTAAATGACAAAGCTATCAGTAGTGGAGATGCCAACTGTTATTTAGTGGGAAAGCTGACCATTTTCACCTGCCAGGGAGAAATAGCTCTACTTGGATGATATAGGGCGATAGAGGCCATTCAGTTGCACACTTTGCAGTTGAAGAATGAAACCTGAAGGCAAGATGGTGCTCCCTTTGAAACTGTTTGGATGCCGATGTTGCAAGTGTTGTGTGAATGAGAGTGGTCTATTGCAAACTGCAGGACATCTGTGAAGCCAGAGGCAGGCGTTTTCACATGGACAGGGCCCTGGACACTAATGGATTTCTTAGTGAACTCAAACAACTGAAAATACCCACCTAAGCAGGGTTACCATACATCTAGGTTTTCTCAGACGTCCTCTTTTTGGGTCCCCTCATCTCCATCTGGGAGATTTTTTAAAATATCAACAAATGTCCAGGATTTTGCTCTGCCTCTGTTCAGCATCAAAGCTTTTTCCCCAGCACTTCCCAGCTTACCCTGGCAAGGAGCTACTTGGGGCTGGGGGAGAGTGGGGAAGGGCAATTGGAGGCAGGGGCATCACGTGTGTCTGCTCAGGCCCCTGGCAGCTGCAGGCAGGTAAATCTGTGGGGGTTGGAGGGCCAGGGCCTCAGGACTGTTGCGGGGTATGTGTGTGAGGGGATGGGTGTGCAAGGGGGTGGGTGCCTGTTGGTGCTGGTGGAATTTGTCTGGCTACCAGGGCTGCAGAAGGGTGGGGAAAGTGCCTGCCCATCCAGGGGGGATGGGAGTGGAGGGGTGCTTCGGGGGCAGCAGGGCTGGGGGTGGAGCAGGGAGCTGCTGCAGGTTGGGAGTAAGGGGCACCAGCAGGGATGGGGGGATGGGTAGAGGGGCAAGGGGCTGTGGATCAGGAGTGAGAGGCCTGGCAGGGATGGGTGGGGGTTGTGGCTTGGGAATGAGGGGCACCAGGAGGGTGGGGAGGGGGACGGGGACTGTGATTTGGGAATACAGGCAGGGCCAGGGGGCTGTGGATTGGGAGTGATGGGTATCAGCAGGGACTGGGAGACTGCAGGTTTGAAGTGAGGAGCACCAGCATGGCCTGGGGGGGCTGGGATACCGTGGGTCAGGCATGAGGGGCAGCAGCAGGGTTGAGGGTGTGTGGCTTGGGAGCGAGGGGCAAGGGTAGATAACAGGCATATCACTGCCCTCTCCCCGGCCCCCCACAATCATATTACCTTCCCAGACACACGTCCTCTTTTTTGAAACTGGAAATATGGTAACCTTACCTAGGCCAGATCTAGACAATCAGGGGAAAGTAGGGAGGCCGTATGCCATATGGGCCTTTTTTAATGAGTAATCAATTGCTAACCAACATTCTGTTTTGTGGAGGATGAAATATCCTGGGGTATGCCATGCTGATGTGTTACACTGTTTTAAAGTGCCTGTTGTAGCTATATTTTCAAACACCCAAGATGAAGAAGTTGGTAATTTGTTGGAGTATTTTGTGCCTGATTAATTTAATGGATTGTGTTAGGGATTGATTTATTTGCCAAATAAAATATTAGTTTAAATGCAACTCACTCTGCTTGCTAGCTTAGGGCCAGTGCATGCCATTTTATTGGCTTGTCTAGGTTGTTTGTTTTTTTAACATATATCAATAAAATATTTTGGCAGAGCTCAGGCTTCCCGGTTCTGTACTAATTAAATGAACAACAACCAGGATATAAACATAGTATTTAGTAAACTTGCAAAAAGATGTAAAGAAAACCTGCTTAGTGCGAATAAGAAGGGACCTTGCTTTTTGACTGTCAAACAAGATGCAATCTGGAAAACCAAAGCGCAAACTAAAACTTAAACCGTCACCTGTACAAATAAGTGAAAAAATGCAGAGTTTCAATGGCAGTGACTGTCTGGTACATGCAGTTACCTTCAGTTTTCTATTTCTCCCTTGTCTTTTCTACTACATGTTATGCAGCATAGTGCAGGCTTCAAGCTAAGAGGGTTTAATCTTCTTCCCAAAGGTTCCTCCAGAAATTATACCCCTAACAGCCTGTGTGGGCCTTGTGCTCTCAGGGGTAGATGCAGTGGTGTCTGATGCCTAAGACAGAGGCTGGCTCAGAAGCCCACACACATATGCCTGCATGGGTGACTTGGCGATATTGGGACCTGTTGAGTACCATGTGAAACAGGGGCCCCTTGAATGCTAAGATCTGTTCCTTTTCTGTAGTCTGATTTCAATGAATAGGACTGCTGGTGGAGCACTGCTTGGCAATCAGGAGAGGTCATGGATGATTGGAAAAGGGCAAACAGTGCCCATATTTAAGAATGAAAAAGGAGGATCCAGGGAACTACAGCCCAGTAAGCCTCACCTCAGTCCCTGGAAAAACCATGGAACAGATCCTCAAGGAATCCATTCCTAAGGACTTGGATGAGAGAAGGGTGATTAAGAACAGTCCATGGATTCACCAGGGGCAAGTCATGATTGCTTTTTATGATAAGGTGACTGGCTCTGTGGATGCAGGGAGACTGGTGGATGTGGTGCACCTTGATTTTAGCAAGGCTTTTGATACGGTCTCCCACAGCATTCTCGCAAGCAAGCTAAGGAAATATCGGCTAGAGGAATGGACCGTAAGATGGACAGAAAACTGACTGGAGCATCAGGCTCAGAAAGTAGTAATCAATAGCTCAATGTCTAGTTGGCAGCCGGTATCAAGTGAAGTGCCCCAGGGGTTGGTTCTGGGGCTGGTTTTGTTCAATATCTTTGGCAACAACCTGGAAGATGGCATAGAGTGCACCCCCAGCAAGTCTGCAGGTGACACCAATGAGAGGCTGGAGGCTGACTGGCTGGGCAGCAGCTCTGCAGAAAAGTCCTGGAGGTTACAGTGGACAATAAGCTGAAGATGAGTCAGCAGTGTACCCTAGTTGCCAAGAAGGCTAACGGCATGCTGGGCTGGATCAGTAGATGTGTTGCCAGCAGGTCTAGGGAAGAGATTATTCCCCTCTATTCAGCACTGGTGAAGCCACATCTGGGGTACTGTGTTCAGTGTTGGGCCTCCCACTACAGAAAGGATGTGGACAGGTTGGAGAGAGTCCAATGGAGGGTGACAAAAATGGTGAGGGGGTGGGGGGCATGACTTACGAGGAAAGATGGAGGGAACTGGGCTTATTTAGTTCAGAGAAGAGGAGACAGAGAGGAGAATTAATAGCAGCCTTCAACTACCTGAAGAGGGGTTTGAAAGAGGATGAAGCTAGACTGTTCTCAGTGGTGGAAGATGACAGAACAAGGAGCAACAGACTCAAGTTGAAGCAAAGGAAGTTTAGGGTGAATATTAGGAAGAATTTTCTCACTAGGAGAGTAGTAAAAACACTGGAACAGGTTACCCAGAGAGGTGGTGGAAGCTCCATCCTTGGGGGTTTTCAAAACCCAGCAAGACAAAGCTTTGGCTGGGATGATCTAGTTGGGGCTGGTCCTGCTTTGAGCAGGGGGTTAGACTAGATGACCTCCCGAGGTCCTTTCTAACCCTAACTTTCTATGATTCTATGTGAGCCCAGTAGCTTACTGCTGCACTGTATACTGAAGGCAGAGGACGGTGGATGGATGTGGAGTTGGCTGTCAGAGCTATATACTTCTGCAATAGGAGGGCGGTCAGGGTCGCCATGCTCTCCCCTACCGCCTCCTTTACTGTGCCAAGCTGCCGACTTGCACCCTCCAATTCTCGCCCACCACGACTTTGATTTTATATATTTTTATAGGGAGGCTGCCTTCCGTCTTGGCCACGGTTCTCCTGTCTCAGGTGTTCTGTGCACCCCAGCCTTATGGGCTATGCATGGCTCCTACCACCCCTGTACCACACCCCAAGCCTCACAGGTGTAATGGACGTTGTTCTGTCTCTCTTTCTACACCCTCTCTGGTGCTCAGGCTCTCCGCAGCTCTGTCTCTCTCTGTGCCCTTCTCGGTAATGCCGCCCTTCTCTCGGGGCCTTCTCAAGCGCTGCCCCCTTTCCTGGGACTCACCACAATGCTTCCCCCTTCTCCAGGGCTCACCGCGCCCACACTGGGGCTTCTCAGCAATGCCCCCCTTCTCTAGGGCTTCTCAACTGCCCCTCTCTGGGGCTGGGGTCAGTGTACCCCAAATGCTGCGCCCTCACTGGTGCTGGGGTCCCCACACTAGTGTGAGTCCCCTATGAGGCCTCCTCCAACCCCTAATAGCCTCACCCAAACCACCGGTAATAAACAGCAACACAAACTCAAGCCCCTGAGCTACAACACAAACTGAAGCTGCCCGGCTATAATCACGCTCAAGCCTACTGGGGATTCTTCATCCCACCACAGTGACAGATGTTGCTCTTGCATTCAGGCTTGGCTGCTATTTCCTGGCAGGGGGCTCCTTCCTCCTTGGCTTCTGGCAGGGAACTGCCTCTTGGTCTCCTGCCTGTGCTTTATATAGGAGCCAGGCCCTGCCCCTTCTTCTCAGCTGGCTAGGCAGGTGTAAGCCATTAGTTCCCTTTGGTTGCCTCAGCAACTGGCACCTGCGGGGTTATCCCGGCTCTCCAAGTAGCAGGCACCCTAGTGCCCTGCTACAACCTCAAAGTTTAGCAGAGCTTGTAGGTGCAGGCAGGAGGGCTTTGTAGTAGAGATGCTGTCATGGTTGGGGCAGGAATATGTCTGAAAACATGGATACATTGCTGGGTAACCATATCCTTGGCCTCTGCTAGGATGGTGCGTAATCAGTTGTTGAACAAAGGAGCTGTGAGGGTACTGAACAAGCACTGAATCTTCAGAGGATTTGGCTGCCAAGGTTTAACCTGTGTGCATGACAGTTTTTCACAGGGTCAGAACTTGGCCGTATTTGGGTGGATTTTCACATATAGATAATGTTAGGCATCAGGGAGACTCCTGTGCCAGCTTTCATGTTTCTGTTGCACGACACTGAGGCTTGTCAACAAAACAGCTGTAAGAATATTTTTTCAACATGTGGAGAACAATGTATTGAGAACAATGTATTTTCCGCCTAACCTCATGATTGGTGGGACAGGTTTTGCTGAAACTTTAAAAATAAAAGTAATCTTAAGGCAGACCTCTGGCATAGACATTCTCTGCCTGACCAGGTAAAGCTTAGCAAAGCAACTAAAAACAAGGTCTTAGAATGGAAAGCCTTGGGCAGCCTTAACAGTTTTGCTACTTGGGCCACCTTCAGTGTACATATTTCTTGTATGAAATGATACATAATAATGAATTAAATGCAAACGTGTGCCAAGAAATTTGCAGCCTTCTGGGTACAATATTTCTTTACAATATTCTCATGGGTTATCTGCCAATAGACCTAATGTTTACTATAGATAAGTCTGCAAATAACAATAGCTGGCATGAGGGAAGTGGAGAAGAAAGAAGTTTTAAGAGTGTGGACAGCTGTAATCCAATGGTGAGGAGACAGATGGAGAGGCAGACCTAATGACAGATGGTAGGGTAAGCCATCTAGTGGCAGGTTAGAAGCATTGAGACCTTCCAGTTGGTAATATGGTAGAAAGACAGTGGTGAGAAGAGAGAGGAACTACAAAAGGAAATTCCAGGTACTCTCTTTGTAGATACAGAAGCAGGTCCCAGGTTTATGGCTAATCCTGTCCTGGGAGATCAGTTCACTGGAGTATCATCTGGAAAATTACAAAGGACACATTTGAATTTTTCACTGAATTTTCTACCTCTAGAGAGCAGTATTTCCCTAATAATATATATATACGCAAACCTCAGTAATGAAGTAATTAGAATTTCCCCTTTCTGCTTGATCTCATTTAAGAAACCATTAACATTCATTACATTTATCTGAAATTTGGTTCCTTTTATAATGTGCTTGCCTATCAGTGAAATTTATGTCTAAAGTTCCTACATGCATTACTCTAACAATATCTATTATCTACTCACAGCAATGTGCTTTCTAGCAGATTAAGCAGATGTTCACATTTAAGTATGGGTATAGTCTGACTGATGTTCATTAAATGACTTGTATGCTTAAAGTGCAGAGCTATGCCCTTCCAGGACAAAAAACGGTTCAATTTATGAGAGAAAGAACTAAAGGATGACTGTAGATGAAACTTGGGAGCAACATTATTGTCCAGCAAAGTGCAAGGAAAAGCTGATAGTGGCTGGAACTAAAGTAAAACTGTTCAGAAAGAAAGAAAATCATGTGTAAGCTATTTCCAAGTATCTGTCCCCTTGGTGTGCCTTTGGGTCCTTTACTCCAGTGTGGCTATATTATTATTATCAATCATGTTTATTTATAGATTTCATAGATTTAATAGACATTCGGGCTGGAAGGGACTTCACGATATCATCTGGTCCAGCCTTTTGCCCAAGAGGCAAGAAACCAGCTGGGTCAAATGACCTCAGCAAGATAAGCATCCAACAGTTTCTTACAGGTATCCAGAGTTGGTGCTTGCAGATAGTAAAGAAGTTTTTCCTTAAAAGTTCAGGTTCCATCCAGATTTGAACTTGGATCACTGGATTCAGAGTCCAGAGTGCTAACCATTACACCATGGAACCACCCTTGTTCAGGTTCAAACAGTCTTCCAGTAATTTGTGATTGTAAGCAGTTTGTCACTGGAATTGAAGGTGGCACCTAACAGTAAAAGGTACCTACCATTGTGCCAGTCACCACATGAACACAAGGTTAGTAGCTAGAAGCACAAGCTCTGCAAACAGAGGAAGAATCCTGCCAATTAGATATACAATCAAAAGGGAGAATGAGATAGATGGTATTGTGTGAAAAAGCCTGGGAAAGACAGACAAATGAGACCAAAAGAACTATCAAGAGGTAGAGATAAGATTGCTGTCTATTTGTTTTTATCCAACATAAAACAAGTTACATCATAGCATTGTAATGCATCATAATGTTGCAACCTTTATCTCTTAAGAGCCTGACATTTACTGTGAACTTCAATATAAGTTCAGGGATTTTCATTTTTTTCCTGGGACAAGAAGAGTTAAATTTTCTTTAGAGATATATTGCTATCAATTCCAAAGTAACTTCTAAGACTCTACAGTAATATACTAAAAGGTCTAAGAATCCAACAAGACATCTGAAATGTTGTTTGTGAACTGTATGTACATTTGTAGGTGCAGAAAGCTGCAAAAAGATCTGCTCCATTTTCTACCTATTGATGAATTCCCACAAATCAGATTAATACAATAGGAAATTTGTATTTCCTAATACATTAATACAATAGGAAATCAACATCTTCATCAGTGACTTGGACGAGGGGGTAAAAAGCACCCTGTTCAAATTTGCTGATGACACTAAGATGTGGGGGGATGTGAGCACACTAGAAGGGAGGAATAGGCTGCAATTAGACCTAGACAGGTTACAGGGGTGGGCAGATAAGAATAGGATGGGTTTCATCACTGACAAGTGCAAGGTGCTGCACCTGGGGAGGAAGAACCAGCAGCATACCTACAGGCTGGGGATCTCCCTTGTCATCAGTGCAGAGGCAGAAAAGGATCTTGGAATCATTATTGATGCCAAAATGAACATGGGCCGGCAGTGTGGGGACACAGTTAGGAAGAACAACCACACCTTGTCATGCATCCACAGATGCATCTCGAGCAGGTCCAAGGAGGTGTTCCTCCCCCTCTATGCGACACTGGTCAGGCCACAGTTGGAGTACTGCATCCAGTTCTGGGCGCCGTGCTTCAGGAGAGATGTGGGCAGCATTGAGAGGGTTCAGAGGAGGGCCACTCGCATGATCCCGGGACAGCAGTGCAGGCCCTATGAGGAGAGGCTAAGGGACCTGAACCTGTTCAGCCTCCACAAGAGAAGGCTGAAGGGGGATCTAGTGGCCTGTTACAAACTAGTCAGAAGGGACCAGCAGACATTGAGGAGTCTGTGTTCCCCCGAGCACTCCCAGGAGTGACTAGAAATAATGATCACAAGCTGGCAGAGGGTAGATTCAGACTGGACATCAGGACATCAGGAGGCACTACTTCACAGTCAGGGCGGCTAGGATCTGGAACCAACTTCCAAGCAAAGTGGTGCTGGCTCCTACTCTGGGGGTCTTTAAGAAGAGGTTAAATGAACACCTTGCTGGGGTCATTTGACCCCGGTACTTTTCCTTCCATGGCAGGGGGTCAGACTTGATGATCTGCTCAGGTCCCTTCCGACTTTACCAACTATGAAACTATAAACTATGAAATTTATTCTATGCCAGTGCATATGTGGCTTTCCCTCACATTAGCTTGATTTTTACAATAGGAAATACCTAAAGAGCACCGCAAGGTAAAAGAGCTTATTCTTAAACAGAAGGCAAAGTAGATTTGCATCTTTATAGACAGCCTATGTCAGATACAGCTCTGATATGCCAGGAATTAGTTTGTAAGGTGCTAAGTACAGACAGTCAAAAAGTCCGAGGCTGAATTGATTCAATCTTTGCCGGTTAGTCTAAGCTGTGTAGATTGAACCAATAAGTAAGTGAACAGACATTCACTTTTGATTCCAGAAATGCAGCCACATGCCTCCAGTGGCTTGGGGCAGAACCCTGGGGGGGGCTAGAACACACCTCCCTGCTCAGCTGGAGCAGACAGCTTGGGGCAAGTGTAGACTGCCCAAGGGAGGGTTTGCCAGGGAGGTGCAAAGCATCCAGGGATGTTGGGAGACTGTAGGTTAACTTGTATCTAGAGGGGACTGGGACAGAAGTTCAGTAAACCGATTTATCCTAAACAGGTTAAGTCTGATTTTACATTCATCCAGGTATATCTTAAATTGGTTTCAGCCATTTTGAAAGCAGTTTATATGCGCTGAACTTCTGGGCCACATACACATAAACATGGATGTGTGGCTCTGCAGACCTGTCTGTGGCGCTGCACATTGCTACTTTGAACCTTAAGTGGGGAGGGGGAGGGATTTTGGCCCCAGGAGATCCCATGGTCAAAAAAACCCACGCCAAAAAAAAGTGGGGCGGGATACATGCTGCCCAAAACAAGCCTGGCCAGCCGGAGCCACACTTCGTCTGTCAGCCAGGCTGCCTGCTGCTGGTGCGCCATGGTTGCAGCTCCTGGAGGCTCCCAGTACCCCAGGTAAGGCCCCTGGGGTCAGCACTGTGCTGCCCCAGCCTCCCCTACCCCACCTGGGGTAACTTGCCGTGTGCCAGAGCACATGGGGCACAGGCATTCCCAGGGGACAAGTAGCAGCGGCACAAAGTGTGCCACTGCTACTTATCCTGAGGAAAATGCATTTTCCCACTTGTTTGGATGCAGCCCTGTTGTGTTACAGATTTGAATTAGTTTCCAATAATTTATAACAGTTTATGTGTAATTTCTGTCCCTAGCCCAAAGGTGCAAATCTACCTTGCATTCTGCCTGACTTCAGACTAACTGAAGGCTAACTACCTGTCTTTACTCTTAAATAAACTAACTAAATCAGAGATACATAGCATAAGCTTTCATGAGCTTGAGCTCAGTTTATCAGATGCTGATCAGTTTAAGTTTATATTTATGCTAATCATCAGTTTATGCGGTATAGCTCTGATTTAGTTAGTTCATAAAGTGAAAATCTATCATGCTTCCTGTCTGATTTCCAATTGACACAGCTAACTACCTCTCTTTACTCTTAAATAGACAATAATCTCACTTAAGTGTCTGGAGCTTTGGATGGCTCTAGCAGGCAGAATCTGTCCCTTTGCCGGAGCTCATCCTTTTGCCTTTAATTATTCTTATTTCTAGATAGGATTGTGTGGAATACAGAAACACACAAAAAGCATTTGCTTTCCTATTGCAGAGTGCTTGAGACTTTTGAAATGGAACAACCTCCATATTGTTTCCTTAAAATACCTTTTCTCTGTGTTGGCAAATGCTTGTCACAATAGACAGGAGTATGCATGTAATTATTTGAAGATGTGGTTAGTAAGCACAAAATATTGATTAGGTGAAGAAAAGGTGTAGTAACTGCTGATTTATTGTACCTAATCTGTAAGGCTCCTGTCATGTTTGTATCTGAGAATAGATGTTGATACAGACTGAATATTTTTGATCATCAGGGATCCTGGTGTTCTCTGTTGTATAAAAAATCCCCAATTTTCAGTTAAAAAAGTAATCCCAAATCCATGATTAATCTGAAACATCACTATACACACACATGCACATGCACGCACGCACACACACACACACACACACACACATAGATATATAAAAGTGGTGTTTCATTTAATTAATGGAAAAATGTGGATTTGAGGTTACTTTTTTAAACTGAAAATTGGGTTTGTTTTTTTTAAATCAGAGAAAAACCAGGATCTGTGTTTATCATACTGTCCTGCATATTATAATTTCTGTACTATACTAATTGACTTATTAGCTTGCAAAAGGTCTGAAATCAGTAATAAGCAGGTATCCAGGTTTTTTGTTTCCTGTGGGAAAACATGGAAAACTGTGGATTTTCCCCTTTATAGGAAGCCTTCCCCCCACCCCCCACAGTTTTTCCCCTTTGAAATGGGAAACCACAGATTTCCCCTTGCAGATTCAAAGAGTTCAGGCCTGCAATGAGCTGCCTGGGGCAGGGCGGGAGCAGGGGGAAGGCAATTGGAGGCAGAGGGTGCCACGTGCATGTGCCTGAACACACACATGCAGTCAGCAACACAGCCAGGCAGGGTGGTGGATGCAATCCTGGCAGCTGCATACAGGTAAATCTATGGGGCTGGGGGGGGGGGGGGGCT
>NW_005842029.1:153886-156927 GCF_000455745.1 Alligator sinensis | reverse complement strand
TGTGCCACGAGAGTTGGGGGGGGGGGCCTTGCCCCCCCCCCCGCAGCCTTCTGCACCAACAGTGACAAATGGGGCATGGGGGCTGCAGTCTGGCTGAACCAGCACGAGGCAGGAGCTGCCTCCACGGCCCAAGGAGTGGGACCCGGCATAGGAGGGCAGAGCGGGGTAGGGAGATTGGTATAGCTGCCACCACCACCACCACCACTGGGACCCCTGCACCAGCCGCACTGCCACAGCCACCAAGGTGAGGCACCTCCTGCTCACCCAGCAGCACCAGGGGTGCACAGATAGTACAGGGCTCCCAGCAGTGATAGCGTGGAGTTGTGCTCCCCACTGAGGCAGCAGGTAGGGGGCACCTCACCCTGGTGGCCATGGTGGCATGGTTGGTATGGGGCTTCTGGCACTGGTGGCAGAAGTGGCAGCACCAAATCTCCCCACCATGCTCTGCCCTCCTATGCTGGGGCCAACTGTTGGGCCACAGAGGCAGCTCCTGCCTGGTGCTGGTCTGGTTAGGCTGCAGGCCTGGGTGCCATACCTCACTGTTGTTGTGGAAATTTGAGGGGAGGCACGTGTTCTCCCATGCCTCTCTAATTCATCATCACTGGTGTCGCCTATGCCCACATATCCCTGCCCCACACACCCACTCCTGCCCTGTTTACACACCTTCTTCCCCACACACTGAGGGACTGGGGCCTGGGGGTTGCTGGGGCATTGGCAGGGATATGGGGTTCAGGGAGCTGCAGGATGGGAATGAGGGGCATTAGCAGGGTTTTCTCCCCAGCTCACTGACTCCTCCTGTGCTCCCACCTGAGCTGAGGTCAGGCTCTGCCCTGGGATGCCCCACCTCAGTGCCCTGGGTGGTTGCACTTGCTGCCCACCTCTAAGTCAGCTCTGCCTACAGGTCATGCCAGCAGGGCTGGGGGTGGCAGGGCAGAGGGGTGTGGGTCATGCTGGCAGGGCTGGGGAGCAGGGGGAACTTTGTCACCCCCTGGCCCTGGCAGGAGGTGGCACTAGCCCCCTAACCCATCCCCCAAACCCAGAGAAGTGGCCAAAGTGGTCCCAGCTGTGCCCCAGATCCTGCCCACTTTTAGAGGCTGCCTAGGGAGTTCTTCACAGCCCACCCCCTCCCAACCAGGGAGCCTGCCCCAAACCTTTCACCCCTTCACAGCTCCTGCGGACATACCCCCAATCTCCCATCACTCCACAGACCCTAGGAGCCTGCCTGCCCCCTCCCTCTCTACATCCTACATGCTATGACTGCATAAAGTGTTAAGCAAGCTTTGGAAATGAGCATTTGGAACTAGCTGACCTGAAACATAAGCAGCTGTAAGAATAAGAATCAGAATCAGAATTGGAATAAGAATCCAGTAACTGAAAAAGCAGCAGTTTTTATTTACAGCTGTTTACCTACATTTAACTCCATTCTCTGTTAATCAATCATGTAGACTAAAGGAGCCAAAGAGAAAAAAGTGTGATAGAAATTGCATGTTCAGAGAAAATTCTGAGGATTCATGATAGAGCGGTGAGGCATGTCTTAGTGCTGGCAGTGCCATTTTATCTTTGTGTGTCTTCACACAAGCCAGTGGTTTTTATAGTTTAAAAAATGTTATTTGCAGCTTTAATGAGGACTGAAGCAGTCATCTTACTCTGACTGGCGGAGGTAACTCGTGACTCCCATGTAGCCAGTAACCCCAGTCTAAGTGTTGGATAAAAGACTAACGTGCAGGTTGAGCAACCAAGATTTTTATTGAGTGACACACATAGATCAAGTGGGGAAAAGCAATGCTTTATCTAAAACCATTCATACACACATGCCAATCCACTAGTTCTCAGGTTCAGTCACGATGGCCAGTTGAGGTGCCTCTGGACATGATGATCTTATGAGAGGCATGCATAAAACTTTTTTTCTGAGTTGATGTGGATGGCATACAATGTCATCGGGGCTAGGTCTTCACTGCCATTTTATCCAGACAGACTGCTGCAGTGCCTCTGACAACCCACTCAGCCAATCACCTTGTTGCTGTTGATCTGAGTTGCTGAGTTGACTTAATCAAAATTCAGTCTTTTGGTTACATACATCATGGATTAAGTATGCAGATGGATGGATGGTGAGGAATCACTTGTTTTACAACCTCCTCTTATCTTTTTGTAGATGGCATATTTGTTCTTCTTATCTTCCTGTTCTCAAGGCTGCTTTTTCAGTAGACTGGGTATGCTTGAAACCAAATTCATTCACTCACTCATGCATTCATCTAAAATTATTTTTTTATTATAGTCTCAACATAACCAATGACACAAGTCTAACTGATGACTCCAGTGATTTTTGCAGTGTGGTTCCTGTTGTGGTTCAGTAGGACAGGGCAAATGATGGTTTGGTTCTGATTCAAGTCAGAATGCCAGTTCAAGCAAGTTCTTAGGCTCTAGTTCAATTCCAGTTTCACTCCCAGTAGAGCAGGGGGCAGTGCAACAGACATTCAGGGAAGCTGTGAACTCTTCAGTACTGGAGGCATTTAAGAAGAGGTTGGTTGGCTACTGGTCAGGGATGTGCCAATGCTCAAGTTGAGACTCAGCCCTGGAGGATTGTAGCTGCAGGGCCTTTTCCCTCCAACTCAGGGTCAGACTGATGCTACGCTGGGGTCAGGAATGAATTTTCTCCTCTCAAATTGGTACAGACTGGGGGAGGGGTTGTCTTTCTCTGCAGAGGGGGCATGGCCTCTGCCTGGGATATTGCAGCAGCTGCTGAGGAGCTGCATTGGGGCAAGCCCCGCAGGAAGTGTCAGCTGGCACTTGTCACAACCCAAGGGTGTGATTTTGTTTGTGCGCGCTTCGGCACTGCTAAATTATTTCCCGCCACCAGGAGCTTTCTTTGCAGGGTGCATTTCTTAGTTGCAAAGAGAAATGCACGGTGCAAAGGAGTTCCTGCCATTCGCATGCAAATTTGTGTCCCACTATTGGCCAGTTCTAAATTATTCCCACGTGGCGGCTAGTGATTGGCTTGCTAGCCATATAAGAGGCTTGAGCGGTTTCCGCCCAAGTTGGAG
>NW_005842029.1:152502-153317 GCF_000455745.1 Alligator sinensis | reverse complement strand
GGAGGCGCATATCGCTTACCACCAGGCGGGCGGAACGGGTGAGAGGTTTATCAGCGGACGCCTTTCGCTGAAGGGAGAAGAGGGAGCTTCCAAAGACGGGGCCCCAAGACAGAGGGAAGTGTATCTGCACCCCGCGGCATTCGGGTGTATAATGAGTGATGAGCGGGTCCTGTTTAGGCCCCTCGACACTGTGTCCCTCGCCAGAGTCAACCCGGCGGGCGCAGTAAACCCGACCCTCACCCGGGAGTGTGCCCGTTGCCTAAGATGTGCTCGGGAGAGTGAAGAACCGGTGCCGATCGACCGGTTCGCCCCCTTTATGCTGGCATCTGGATTAAGGGGTCGCGAGCTTTCATCCAAGCTCCGCGAAGATCTGGAGATGGAGGAACGTGCCGTGGATGAGAGGGTGGCCCCACAATTCGACAAGGGGGGAGTGTTAAGAGCTCCGCGAAGATCTGGAGATGGAGGAACGCGCCGCAGATGAGAGGGTGGCCCCACAATATGACAAGGGGGGAGTGCTAACTGCAACTTTTCGCACTGTAACAGATTTAATGCAGAAGAATTTAAGTTTGAAAGCCCAGCTGCGTGTAGCCGTTCGAGCGGTCAAAGAAGTGGCTGCGAAAGAAAATCCTGAGACGCCACGCCAAGATGGCACCGAGCACGAGGGAAACCACGTGGAAGAACCAGAAAAGAAGGGTGGAGCTTCAGAGGAACCCGCGAGATTTCGGCCAGCGACTCCGCCCATCGCAGCGTCGTTTCCGGCAACCCCGCCCACCAATGCAGCGTCGCTTCCGGCGACCCCGCCTTCATCGCGACGG